>NC_092086.1:115380630-115458130 GCF_045679555.1 Salvelinus alpinus | reverse complement strand
AATATTAGTGGTAGTAGTAGTAGTAGTAGTAGTAGTAGTAGTAGTAGTGAATATTAGTTGTAGTAGTAGTAGTAGTAGTAGTGGTAGTAGTAGTAGTAGTAGTAGTAGTAGTAGTAGTAGTAGTAGTAGTAGTGAATATTAGTGGTAGTAGTAGTAGTAGTATTGGATATTAGTTGTAGTAGTAGTAGTAGTAGTAGTAGTAGTAGTAGTAGTGAATATTAGTGGTAGTATTAGTAGTAGTGAATATTAGTTGTAGTAGTAGTAGTAGTAGTAGTAGTGAATATTAGTGGTAGTAGTAGTAGTAGTAGTGAATATTAGTAGTAGTAGTAGTGAATATTAGTAGTAGTAGTAGTAGTAGTAGTGAATATTAGTGGTAGTAGTAGTAGTAGTAGTGAATATTAGTTGTAGTAGTAGTAGTAGTAGTGAATATTAGTAGTAGTAGCCGTAAAAGTAGGAGCAGTAGTTTCCACATACAGATGAGAAATATAGATTTGATTCTTCCTCTCTGTTAGGCACAGCACACTGTGGGTTAGTAAAGATCTTTATTTAGGGAAATGTTACAGTCTGTTTACGGATTACAATTATCTGATTAGTTTGGATATTTACAATATTAAGATAATGAGAATCAAAATTGTCAGCAGAACAACAGTAACAACAATAACCAAGTGTCAAAATAACCGTACATTGAACAATAACAATAAACATACAGTAGAGGACATGTGCAGGTTGATTGGTCTGTCAGACACTGTCCCTCAACTTATGACAGGCAGCAATGTAGTGCGCTGCCAACCCACAGCTCTCTGCGTCCTCCCCAACAGGACGGGTAGCCTTCTCTCATCAGAGAGGTCTTTGAAACCTTGAATAAGGGCTTCAAATTTGGGGAAATGACACTCTCTAAATTGTTTTATATTTTTCACATTTTGTCAGGAAATGCAGCTCCGTCTCAGGTTCTGCTGTTGTGCAGTGGTTGCACAGCCTTTCCTCTACAGGGAGCCAGGTTTTCCTGTGTCTACCCTTCTCAATGGCAAGGCTGTGCTCACTGAGCCTTTATTTGTCAAGGTTTTTCTAAGGTTTTGATCAGCAACAATGGTCAAATAGTAAGACATGGTGAACTCTGCATGCAGGGTTTCAATGGGGTGTTTGTCCCATTTGATGAAATCTTGTTTTGCAAGTGGACCCCACACCTCGCTGGCATAAAGTAATTGTAATTGTAGTGTGTGCAGTACTCTATATATATAAACCTCAGTAATTGTAGTGTGTGCAGTACTCTATATATTTAAACCTCAGTAATTGTAGTGTGTGCAGTACTCTATATATATAAACCTCAGTAATTGTAGTATGTGCAGTACTCTATATATTTAAACCTCAGTAATTGTAGTGTGTTCAGTACTCTATATATATAAACCTCAGTAATTGTAGTGTGTGCAGTACTCTATATATATAAACCTCAGTAATTGTAGTATGTGCAGTACTCTATATATATAAACCTCAGTAATTGTAGTGTGTACAGTACTCTATATATATAAACCTCAGTAATTGTAGTGTGTACAGTACTCTATATATATAAACCTCAGTAATTGTAGTGTGTACAGTACTATATATATATAAACCTCAGTAATTGTAGTGTGTGCAGTACTCTATATATTTAAACCTCAGTAATTGTAGTATGTACAGTACTCTATATATATAAACCTCAGTAATTGTAGTGTGTACAGTACTCTATATATTTAAACCTCAGTAATTGTAGTGTGTGCAGTACTCTATATATATAAACCTCAGTAATTGTAGTATGTACAGTACTCTATATATTTAAACCTCAGTAATTGTAGTATGTGCAGTACTCTATATATTTAAACCTCAGTAATTGTAGTATGTGCAGTACTCTATATATATAAACCTCAGTAATTGTAGTGTGTACAGTACTCTATATATTTAAACCTCAGTAATTGTAGTGTGTGCAGTACTCTATATATATAAACCTCAGTAATTGTAGTATGTACAGTACTCTATATATTTAAACCTCAGTAATTGTAGTATGTTCAGTACTATATATATTTTGTACCAATTGAGAACTTTGGTCTAATTCCCTGAGATCTGGATCTTCTCTGGAAAATCATTATTTTAGTCTTTTTGGGGTTTACTGCCAGGGCCCAGGCAGCTCTCTCTCTCTCTCTCTCTCTCTCTCTCTCTCTCTCTCTCTCTCTCTCTCTCTCTCTCTCTCTCTCAAGGGGTTTTATTGGCATGGGGAACATATGTTTACTTTGCCAAAGCAAGTGAAATACATAATAAACAGAGGTGAAATAAACCATATGAAATGAATAGTAAACATTATACTCGCAAAAGTTCCAGAGGAATAGAGACTAATGTCATATTATGGCTATGTACAGTGTTGTAACGATATTCAAATAGTTCAAATACATACTTAAATAGTTAAAGTCTCTCTCTCTCTCTCCGTCTCTCTCCTCCCTCAACCCTCTAATCAAACGTTGATACTGTAGCTGTAGAAATGTCTTGGTTATTAAAATGGCCTCTGACTCCGTTCATTGCTGCTGTCGCTCCCAGAGTTGTCTTGCTTGAATAAGTCCTGCTGGACTATTCCAGGACCCATAGGGCTGTGGTCAGAAGTAATGCCCTAATGTAGGGAATAGGGTGCCCTAATGTAGGGAATAGGGTGCCCTAATGTAGGGGAATAGGGTGCCCTAATGTAGGGGAATAGGGTGCCAATAGGGTGCCCTAATGTAGGGAATAGGGTGCCATTTCTGAAGCACTCTTTTTCTGAAATGTCCTATGAACCATATCCAAGACCATAACAGACCACTGGCAGCTACAGGTGTAGGATCTTAATTTGATTACCATGTTGTTGTAGTGTATTCAAGGTTTGTAAAAGTCTTCTAAAGTTTATAATTTCCACTTTTATTTTTTTTATTTTTTCATTCATTCTAATCTACAAAATAGTTCAAAGGATTATTTCCCTGCTGTGAGGAAAAAGGTGAACGGAAGATGTGTAGCTTTTTAATCACAGAGAATACTTGAATATCTTGTGCTCAGTATTGACGGCCGATACACAACCGCAGTGGTTAGAGAAGTCATATCTCTGCTGTATTCCTTCATGTTAAAACACATAGCTGGGCTATTTTGATGCTCAGTAATGGACCTCAGGTGATCGGTAATATTTATTAGGACACACTGCATTTCTAGTGGTGTTTATTGATTACACGAACAGTCAGATCCTAGTCATTTCATCACTAACAGTCAGATCCTAGTCATTTCATCACTAACAGTCAGATCCTAGTCATTTCATCACTAACAGTCAGATCCTAGTCATTTCATCACTAACAGTCAGATCCTAGTCATTTCATCACTAACAGTCAGATCCTAGTCATTTCAGCACTAACAGTCAGATCCTAGTCATTTCATCACTAACAGTCAGACAAGAGGGTACAACAACGCCTCTTCACCCTCAGGAGACTGAAAGATTTGGCTCGGGCCATAAGAACCTTAAAAAGTTCTACAGCTGCACTACCGAGAGCATCTTAACTGGTTGCATCACCGCTTGGTATGGGAACTGCTTGGCATCTGACCGCCAGGCGCTACAGAGGGTAGTGCGTACGGCCCAGTACATCACTGGGTCTGAGCTCCCTGCCATCCAGGACCTCTACACCAGGCGGTGTCAGAGGAAGGCCCTAAAAATTGTCAAAACTTCAGCCATCCAAGTCACAGTCTGTTCTCCCTGCTACCACATGGCAAGATGTACCGGAGCGCCAAGTCTGGGACCAAAAGACTCCTGAACAGCTTCTACCCCAAGGCCATAAGACTGCTGAACAGCTTCTACCCCCCAAGCCATTAGACTGCTGAACAGCTTCTACCCCAAGGCCATAAGACTGCTGAACAGCTTCTACCCCAAGGCCATTAGACTTCTGAACAGCTTTTACCCCAAAGCCATAAGACTGCTGAACAGCTTCTACCCCAAAGCCATAAGACTGCTGAACAGCTTCTACCCCAAGGCCATAAGACTGCTGAACAGCTTCTACCCCAAGGCCATAAGACTGCTGAACAGCTTCTACCCCCCAAGCCATTAGACTGCTGAACAGCTTCTACCCCAAGGCCATAAGACTGCTGAACAGCTTCTACCCCAAGGCCATTAGACTTCTGAACAGCTTCTACCCCAAAGCCATAAGACTGCTGAACAGCTTCTACCCCAAGGCAATAAGACTGCTGAACAGCTTCTACCCCAAGGCCATAAGACTGCTGAACAGCTTCTACCCCAAGGCCATTAGACTGCTGAACAGCTTCTACCCCAAGGCCATAAGACTGCTGAACAGCTTCTTCCCCAAGGCCATAAGACTTCTGAACAGCTTCTACCCCAAAGCCATAAGACTGCTGAACAGCTTCTACCCCAAGGCCATAAGACTGCTGAACAGCTTCTACCCCAAGGCCATTAGACTTCTGAACAGCTTCTACCCCAAAGCCATAAGACTGCTGAACAGCTTCTACCCCAAGGCAATAAGACTGCTGAACAGCTTCTACCCCAAGGCCATAAGACTGCTGAACAGCTTCTACCCCAAGGCCATTAGACTGCTGAACAGCTTCTACCCCAAGGCCATAAGACTGCTGAACAGCTTCTTCCCCAAGGCCATAAGACTTCTGAACAGCTTCTACCCCAAAGCCATAAGACTGCTGAACAGCTTCTACCCCAAGGCCATAAGACTGCTGAACAGCTTCTACCCAAAGGCCATAAGACTTCTGAACAGCTTCTACCCCAAGGCCATAAGACTGCTGAACAGCTTCTACCCCAAGGCCATTAGACTGCTGAACAGCTTCTACCCCAAGGCCATAAGACTGCTGAACAGCTTCTTCCCCAAGGCCATAAGACTTCTGAACAGCTTCTACCCCAAAGCCATAAGACTGCTGAACAGCTTCTACCCCAAGGCCATAAGACTGCTGAACAGCTTCTACCCCAAGGCCATAAGACTTCTGAACAGCTTCTACCCCAAGGCCATAAGACTGCTGAACAGCTTCTACCCCAAAGCCATAAGACTGCTGAACAGCTTCTACCCCAAGGCCATAAGACTCCTGAATGCTTCTACCCCAAGGCCATAATACTGCTGAACAGTTAAATATATAAATAAATGGTTACCTGAACTTCCTGCTTTTCACCCACTACCAAATATTACTTCAATCAATCACCTCTACATCCAACCAGCCCCCCTTCTGTCTACATATCCAACCAGCCTCCCTTCTCTCTACATATCCAACCAGCCCCCCTTCTCTCTACATATCCAACCAGCCCCCCTTCTCTCTACATATCCAACCAGCCTCCCTTCTGTCTACATATCCAACCAGCCCCCCTTCTCTCTACATATCCAACCAGCCCCCCTTCTCTCTACATATCCAACCAGCCTCCCTTCTGTCTACATATCCAACCAGCCCCCCTTCTGTCTACATCCAACCAGCCCCCCTTCTCTCTACATATCCAACCAGCCTCCCTTCTGTCTACATATCCAACCAGCCTCCCTTCTGTCTACATATCCAACCAGCCTCCCTTCTGTCTACATATCCAACCACCCCCCCTTCTGTCTACATCCAACCAGCCTCCCTTCTCTCTACATATCCAACCAGCCTCCCTTCTGTCTACATATCCAACCACCCCCCCTTCTGTCTACATCCAACCAGCCTCCCTTCTCTCTACATATCCAACCAGCCTCCCTTCTGTCTACATCCAACCAGCCCCCCTTCTCTCTACATATCCAACCAGCCTCCCTTCTGTCTACATATCCAACCAGCCTCCCTTCTGTCTACATATCCAACCAGCCTCCCTTCTGTCTACATATCCAACCAGCCCCCCTTCTGTCTACATATCCAACCAGCCTCCCTTCTGTCTACATCCAACCAGCCTCCCTTCTGTCTACATATCCAACCAGCCCCCCTTCTCTCTACATCCAACCAGCCTCCCTTCTGTCTACATATCCAACCAGCCCCCCTTCTCTCTACATCCAACCAGCCTCCCTTCTGTCTACATCCAACCAGCCCCCCTTCTGTTTACATATCCAACCAGCCTCCCTTCTCTCTACATATCCAACCAGCCTCCCTTCTGTCTACATATCCAACCAGCCCCCCTTCTGTCTACATATCCAACCAGCCTCCCTTCTCTCTACATATCCAACCAGCCCCCCTTCTGTCTACATATCCAACCAGCCCCCCTTCTCTCTACATATCCAACCAGCCCCCCTTCTCTCTACATCCAACCAGCCCCCCTTCAATCTACACATCCAACCAGCCCCACTTCTCTCTACATCCAACCAGCCTCCCTTCTGTCTACATATCCAACCAGCCTCCCTTCTGTCTACATATCCAACCAGCGTCCCTTCTGTCTACATATCCAACCAGCCCCCCTTCTGTCTACATATCCAACCAGCCCCCCTTCTGTCTACATATCCAACCAGCCCCCCTTCTGTCTACATCCAACCAGACCCCCTTCTGTCTACATCCAACCAGACCCCCTTCTCTCTACATCCAACCAGCCTCCCTTCTGTCTACATATCCAACCAGCCTCCCTTCTGTCTACATATCCAACCAGCCCCCCTTCTGTCTACATATCCAACCAGCCTCCCTTCTGTCTACATATCCAACCAGCCTCCCTTCTGTCTACATATCCAACCAGCCTCCCTTCTGTCTACATATCCAACCAGCCCCCCTTCTGTCTACATATCCAACCAGCCCCCCTTCTCTCTACATATCCAACCAGCCCCCCTTCTGTCTACATATCCAACCAGCCCCCCTTCTGTCTACATATCCAACCAGCCCCCCTTCTCTCTACATATCCAACCAGCCTCCCTTCTGTCTACATATCCAACCAGCCCCCCTTCTGTCTACATATCCAACCAGCCCCCCTTCTGTCTACATATCCAACCAGCCCCCCTTCTGTCTACACATCCAACCAGCCCCCCTTCTGTCTACATATCCAACCAGCCCCCCTTCTGTCTACATATCCAACCAGCCTCCCTTCTGTCTACATATCCAACCAGCCTCCCTTCTCTCTACATATCCAACCACCCCCCCTTCTGTCTACATCCAACCAGCCTCCCTTCTCTCTACATATCCAACCAACCTCCCTTCTGTCTACATCCAACCAGCCCCCCTTCTCTCTACATATCCAACCAGCCTCCCTTCTGTCTACATATCCAACCAGCCTCCCTTCTGTCTACATATCCAACCAGCCTCCCTTCTGTCTACATATCCAACCAGCCCCCCTTCTGTCTACATATCCAACCAGCCTCCCTTCTGTCTACATCCAACCAGCCTCCCTTCTGTCTACATATCCAACCAGCCCCCCTTCTCTCTACATCCAACCAGCCTCCCTTCTGTCTACATATCCAACCAGCCCCCCTTCTCTCTACATCCAACCAGCCTCCCTTCTGTCTACATCCAACCAGCCCCCCTTCTGTTTACATATCCAACCAGCCTCCCTTCTCTCTACATATCCAACCAGCCTCCCTTCTGTCTACATATCCAACCAGCCCCCCTTCTGTCTACATATCCAACCAGCCTCCCTTCTCTCTACATATCCAACCAGCCCCCCTTCTGTCTACATATCCAACCAGCCCCCCTTCTCTCTACATATCCAACCAGCCCCCCTTCTCTCTACATCCAACCAGCCCCCCTTCAATCTACACATCCAACCAGCCCCACTTCTCTCTACATCCAACCAGCCTCCCTTCTGTCTACATATCCAACCAGCCTCCCTTCTGTCTACATATCCAACCAGCGTCCCTTCTGTCTACATATCCAACCAGCCCCCCTTCTGTCTACATATCCAACCAGCCCCCCTTCTGTCTACATATCCAACCAGCCCCCCTTCTGTCTACATCCAACCAGACCCCCTTCTGTCTACATCCAACCAGACCCCCTTCTCTCTACATCCAACCAGCCTCCCTTCTGTCTACATATCCAACCAGCCTCCCTTCTGTCTACATATCCAACCAGCCCCCCTTCTGTCTACATATCCAACCAGCCTCCCTTCTGTCTACATATCCAACCAGCCTCCCTTCTGTCTACATATCCAACCAGCCTCCCTTCTGTCTACATATCCAACCAGCCCCCCTTCTGTCTACATATCCAACCAGCCCCCCTTCTCTCTACATATCCAACCAGCCCCCCTTCTGTCTACATATCCAACCAGCCCCCCTTCTGTCTACATATCCAACCAGCCCCCCTTCTCTCTACATATCCAACCAGCCTCCCTTCTGTCTACATATCCAACCAGCCCCCCTTCTGTCTACATATCCAACCAGCCCCCCCTCTGTCTACATATCCAACCAGCCCCCCTTCTGTCTACACATCCAACCAGCCTCCCTTCTGTCTACATATCCAACCAGCCCCCCTTCTGTCTACATATCCAACCAGCCTCCCTTCTGTCTACATATCCAACCAGCCTCCCTTCTGTCTACATATCCAACCAGCCCCCCTTCTGTCTACATCCAACCAGCCTCCCTTCTGTCTACATATCCAACCAGCCCCACTTCTGTCTACATATCCAACCAGCCTCCCTTCTGTCTACATATCCAACCAGCCTCCCTTCTGTCTACATATCCAACCAGCCTCCCTTCTGTCTACATATCCAACCAGCCCCCCTTCTGTCTACATATCCAACCAGCCTCCCTTCTGTCTACATATCCAACCAGCCCCCCTTCTGTCTACATATCCAACCAGCCTCCCTTCTGTCTACATATCCAACCAGCCTCCCTTCTGTCTACATATCCAACCAGCCCCCCTTCTGTCTACATATCCAACCAGCCCCCCTTCTCTCTACATATCCAACCAGCCCCCCTTCAATCCAGATATCCAACCAGCCCCCCTTCTGTCTACATATCCAACCAGCCTCCCTTCTCTCTACATATCCAACCAGCCCCCCTTCTGTCTACATCCAACCAGCCTCCCTTCTGTCTACATATCCAACCAGCCCCCCTTCTCTCTACATATCCAACCAGCCCCCCTTCTGTCTACATATCCAACCAGCCCCCCTTCAATCCAGATATCCAACCAGCCTCCCTTCTGTCTACATATCCAACCAGCCCCCCTTCTGTCTACATATCCAACCAGCCCCCCTTCAATCCAGATATCCAACCAGCCCCCCTTCTGTCTACATATCCAACCAGCCCCGCTTCTGTCTACATATCCAACCAGCCTCCCTTCTCTCTACATATCCAACCAGCCTCCCTTCTGTCTACATATCCAACCAGCCCCCCTTCTGTCTACATATCCAACCAGCCCCCCTTCACTCTAAATATCCAACGAGCCCCCCTTCACTCTAAATATCCAACCAGCCTCCCTTCTGTCTACATATCCAACCAGCCTCCCTTCTCTCTACATATCCAACCAGCCTCCCTTCTCTCTACATATCCAACCAGCCTCCCTTCTGTCTACATATCCAACCAGCCCCCCTTCAATCCAGATATCCAACCAGCCTCCCTTCTCTCTACATATCCAACCAGCCTCCCTTCTCTCTACATTTCCAACCAGCCTCCCTTCTCTCTACATATCCAACCAGCCTCCCTTCTCTCTACATATCCAACCAGCCCCCCTTCAATCTACATATCCAACCAGCCTCCCTTCTGTCTACATATCCAACCAGCCCCCCTTCTGTCTACATATCCAACCAGCCCCCCTTCTGTCTACATATCCAACCAGCCCCCCTTCTGTCTACATATCCAACCAGCCCCCCTTCTGTCTACATATCCAACCAGCCCCCCTTCAATCTACATATCCAACCAGCCCCCCTTCACTCTAAATATCCAACCATCCCCCCTTCACTCTAAATATCCAACCAGCCTCCCTTCTCTCTACATATCCAACCAGCCCCACTTCAATCTACATATCCAACCAGCCCCCCTTCAATCTACATATCCAACCAGCCCCCCTTCAATCTACATATCCAACCATCCCCCCTTCACTCTAAATATCCAACCAGCCCCCCTTCTCTCTACATATCCAACCAGCCCCACTTCAATCTACATATCCAGCCAGCCCCCCTTCTCTCTACATATCCAACCAGCCCCACTTCAATCTACATATCCAACCAGCCCCCCTTCAATCTACATATCCAACCATCCCCCCTTCACTCTAAATATCCAGCCAGCCCCACCTTCCATGTACATATCCAACAAGCCCCCAGGGATGGAGGGATTAGGGGTGGAGGGTGACAGCTTTTTTTAAGATGACAGGGGCTAAGCAGGTGCAAAACGGTGTGACGTGCGAGCGAGGTATCAGAGAGAAGGGCGAGGCATGGAAGATGGAAGGATGGAGGAATAGAGGGATGAGGGATGGAGGGGAATAGGGATAGAAGGATGGAGGGATGGATTGTGGAGGGGATAGAGGGATGGAGGCATGGAGGGATGGAGAGATGGAGGGGTGGAGGAATGGAGGGATAGGGGGATAGAAGGATGGAGGGATGGAGGGATAGAGGGATGGATGGATAGAGGGATGGAGGGATATGGAGGGGATGGAGGGATAGAGGGATAGAGGGATAGAGGGATAGAGGGATAGAGGGATGGAGGGATATAGGGATGGAGGGATATAGGGATGGAGGGATGGAGGGGATAGAGGGATAGAGGGATGGAGAGTGACAGAGAGAGACCGAGGGATGGAGGGTGGAGGGTGACAGAGAGAGACTGAGGGATGGAGGGTGGAGGATGGACAGGTACACAGGGAGACAGGTACACAGGGAGACAGGGAGACATGTACACAGGGAGACAGGTACACAGGGAGACAGGTAGACAGGTGGACAGGGAGACAGGTACACAGGGAGACAGGTACACAGGGAGACAGGGAGACAGGTGGACAGGTACATAGGGAGACAGGTACACAGGAAGACAGGTAGACAGGTGGACAGGGAAACAGACAGGTAGACAGGTGGACAGGGAAACAGACAGGTAAACAGGTACACAGGGAGACAGGTAGACAGGTGGACAGGTGGACAGGGAGACAGGTACACAGGGAGACAGAGAGACAGGGAGACAGGTAGACAGGTGGACAGGGAGACAGGTGGACAGGGAGACATGTACACAGGGAGACAGGTAGACAGGTAGACAGGGAGACAGGTACGCAGGGAGACAGAGAGACAGGGAGACAGGTAGACAGGGAGACAGGGAGACAGGTACACAGGGAGACAGGGAGACAGGTGGACAGGGAGACAGGTGGACAGGGAGACAGGTGGACAGGGAGACAGGTGGGCAGGGAGACAGGGAGACAGGTGGACAGGGAGACAGGTGGACAGGGAGACAGGTGGACAGGTGGGCAGGGAGACAGGTGGACAGGTGGACAGGGAGACAGGTGGACAGGTGGACAGGGAGACAGGTGGACAGGTAGACAGGGAGACAGGTACACAGGGAGACAGAGAGACAGGGAGACAGGTAGACAGGGAGACAGGGAGACAGGTACACAGGGAGACAGGGAGACAGGTGGACAGGGAGACAGGTGGACAGGGAGACAGGTGGGCAGGGAGACAGGGAGACAGGTGGACAGGGAGACAGGTGGACAGGGAGACAGGTGGACAGGTGGGCAGGGAGACAGGTGGACAGGTACCAGGGAGACAGGTGGACAGGTGGACAGGGAGACAGGTGGACAGGGAGACAGGTGGACAGGTGGACAGGGAGACAGGTGGACAGGTGGACAGGGAGACAGGTGGACAGGTGGACAGGGAGACAGGTGGACAGGTGGACAGGGAGACAGGTGGACAGGGAGACAGGTGGACAGGTGGACAGGGAGACAGGTGGACAGGTGGACAGGGAGACAGGTGGACAGGGAGACAGGTGGACAGGTGGACAGGGAGACAGGTGGACAGGGAGACAGGTGGACAGGTGGGCAGGGAGACAGGTGGACAGGTACATAGGGAGACAGGTACACAGGAAGACAGGTAGACAGGTGGACAGGGAAACAGACAGGTAGACAGGTGGACAGGGAAACAGACAGGTAAACAGGTACACAGGGAGACAGGTAGACAGGTGGACAGGTGGACAGGGAGACAGGTACACAGGGAGACAGAGAGACAGGGAGACAGGTAGACAGGTGGACAGGGAGACAGGTGGACAGGGAGACATGTACACAGGGAGACAGGTAGACAGGTAGACAGGGAGACAGGTACACAGGGAGACAGAGAGACAGGGAGACAGGTAGACAGGGAGACAGGGAGACAGGTACACAGGGAGACAGGGAGACAGGTGGACAGGGAGACAGGTGGACAGGGAGACAGGTGGACAGGGAGACAGGTGGGCAGGGAGACAGGGAGACAGGTGGACAGGGAGACAGGTGGACAGGGAGACAGGTGGACAGGTGGGCAGGGAGACAGGTGGACAGGTGGACAGGGAGACAGGTGGACAGGTGGGCAGGGAGACAGGTGGACAGGTACATAGGGAGACAGGTACACAGGAAGACAGGTAGACAGGTGGACAGGGAAACAGACAGGTAGACAGGTGGACAGGGAAACAGACAGGTAAACAGGTACACAGGGAGACAGGTAGACAGGTGGACAGGTGGACAGGGAGACAGGTACACAGGGAGACAGAGAGACAGGGAGACAGGTAGACAGGTGGACAGGGAGACAGGTGGACAGGGAGACATGTACACAGGGAGACAGGTAGACAGGTAGACAGGGAGACAGGTACACAGGGAGACAGAGAGACAGGGAGACAGGTAGACAGGGAGACAGGGAGACAGGTACACAGGGAGACAGGGAGACAGGTGGACAGGGAGACAGGTGGACAGGGAGACAGGTGGACAGGGAGACAGGTGGGCAGGGAGACAGGGAGACAGGTGGACAGGGAGACAGGTGGACAGGGAGACAGGTGGACAGGTGGGCAGGGAGACAGGTGGACAGGTGGACAGGGAGACAGGTGGACAGGTGGACAGGGAGACAGGTGGACAGGTAGACAGGGAGACAGGTACACAGGGAGACAGAGAGACAGGGAGACAGGTAGACAGGGAGACAGGGAGACAGGTACACAGGGAGACAGGGAGACAGGTGGACAGGGAGACAGGTGGACAGGGAGACAGGTGGGCAGGGAGACAGGGAGACAGGTGGACAGGGAGACAGGTGGACAGGGAGACAGGTGGACAGGTGGGCAGGGAGACAGGTGGACAGGTACCAGGGAGACAGGTGGACAGGTGGACAGGGAGACAGGTGGACAGGGAGACAGGTGGACAGGTGGACAGGGAGACAGGTGGACAGGTGGACAGGGAGACAGGTGGACAGGTGGACAGGGAGACAGGTGGACAGGTGGACAGGGAGACAGGTGGACAGGGAGACAGGTGGACAGGTGGACAGGGAGACAGGTGGACAGGTGGACAGGGAGACAGGTGGACAGGGAGACAGGTGGACAGGTGGACAGGGAGACAGGTGGACAGGGAGACAGGTGGACAGGTGGGCAGGGAGACAGGTGGACAGGTGGACAGGGAGACAGGTGGACAGGTGGACAGGGAGACAGGTGGACAGGTGGACAGGGAGACAGGTGGACAGGGAGACAGGTGGACAGGTGGACAGGGAGACAGGTGGACAGGTGGACAGGGAGACAGGTGGACAGGGAGACAGGGAGACAGGTGGACAGGTGGACAGGGAGACAGGTGGACAGGGAGACAGGTGGACAGGTGGACAGGTGGACAGGTGGACAGGTGGACAGGGAGACAGGTGGACAGGGAGACAGGTGGACAGGTGGACAGGTGGACAGGTAGACAGGGAGACAGGTGGACAGGTAGACAGGTGGACAGGTGGACAGGTGGACAGGGAGACAGGGAGACAGGGAGACAGATGGACAGGTGGACAGGGAGACAGGGAGACAGGTGGACAGGTGGACAGGGAGACAGGGGGACAGGGGGACAGGTGGACAGGTGGACAGGGAGACAGGGAGACAGGTGGACAGGTGGACAGGTGGACAGGGAGACAGGTGGACAGGTGGACAGGGAGACAGGTGGACAGCTGGACAGGTGGACAGGTGGACAGGGAGACAGGTGGACAGGTGGACAGGGAGACAGGTGGACAGCTGGACAGGTGGACAGGTGGACAGGGAGACAGGTGGACAGGTGGACAGGTGGACAGGGAGACAGGTGGACAGGGAGACAGGTGGACAGGTGGACAGGTAGACAGGTGGACAGGGAGACAGGTGGACAGGGAGACAGGTGGACAGGTGGACAGGGAGACAGGTGGACAGGGAGACAGGTGGACAGGTGGACAGGGAGACAGGGAGACAGGTGGACAGGTGGACAGGGAGACAGGTGGACAGGTGGACAGGGAGACAGGTGGACAGGGAGACAGGTGGACAGGTGGACAGGGAGACAGGTGGACAGGGAGACAGGTGGACAGGTGGACAGGTGGACAGGGAGACAGGTGGACAGGTGGACAGGGAGACAGGTGGACAGGGAGACAGGTGGACAGGTGGACAGGGAGACAGGGGGACAGGTGGACAGGTGGACAGGTGGACAGGTGGACAGGTGGACAGGTGGACAGGGAGACAGGGAGACAGGTGGACAGGTAGACAGGTGGACAGGTGGACAGGGAGACAGGTGGACAGGGAGACAGGTGGACAGGGAGACAGGTGGACAGGGAGACAGGTGGACAGGTGGACAGGTGGACAGGGAGACAGGTGGACAGGTGGACAGGGAGACAGGTGGACAGGGAGACAGGTGGACAGGTGGACAGGGAGACAGGGGGACAGGTGAACAGGTGGACAGGTGGACAGGTGGACAGGGAGACAGGGAGACAGGTGGACAGGTGGACAGGTGGACAGGGAGACAGGTGGACAGGGAGACAGGTGGACAGGGAGACAGGTGGACAGGTGGACAGGGAGACAGGGAGACAGGTGGACAGGTGGACAGGGAGACAGGTGGACAGGTGGACAGGGAGACAGGTGGACAGGTGGACAGGGAGACAGGGAGACAGGTGGACAGGGAGACAGGTGGACAGGTGGACAGGGAGACAGGTGGACAGGTGGACAGGGAGACAGGTGGACAGGGAGACAGGTGGACAGGTGGACAGGGAGACAGGGAGACAGGTGGACAGGTAGACAGGTGGACAGGTGGACAGGTGGACAGGGAGACAGGGAGACAGGGAGACAGATGGACAGGTGGACAGGGAGACAGGGAGACAGGTGGACAGGTGGACAGGGAGACAGGGGGACAGGGGGACAGGTGGACAGGTGGACAGGGAGACAGGGAGACAGGTGGACAGGTGGACAGGTGGACAGGGAGACAGGTGGACAGGTGGACAGGGAGACAGGTGGACAGGTGGACAGGGAGACAGGTGGACAGGGAGACAGGTGGACAGGTGGACAGGGAGACAGGTGGACAGGTGGACAGGGAGACAGGTGGACAGGTGGACAGGGAGACAGGTGGACAGGTGGACAGGTGGACAGGGAGACAGGGGGTGGACAGGTGGACAGGGAGACAGGTGGACAGGTGGACAGGTGGACAGGGAGACAGGGGGACAGGTGGACAGGTGGACAGGTGGACAGGGAGACAGGTGGACAGGGAGACAGGGAGACAGGTGGACAGGGAGACAGGTGGACAGGTGGACAGGGAGACAGGGAGACAGGTGGACAGGTGGACAGTTGGACAGGGAGACAGGTGGACAGGGAGACAGGTGGACAGGTGGACAGGTGGACAGGTGGACAGGGAGACAGGTGGACAGGGAGACAGGTGGACAGGTGGACAGGGAGACAGGTGGACAGGTTGACAGGGAGACAGGGAGACAGGTGGACAGGTGGACAGGTGGACAGGGAGACAGGTGGACAGGGAGACAGGTGGACAGGTGGACAGGGAGACAGGGAGACAGGTGGACAGGTGGACAGGTGGACAGGTGGACAGGGAGACAGGTGGACAGGGAGACAGGTGGACAGGAGAACAGGTGGACAGGTGGACAGGGAGACAGGTGGACAGGGAGACAGGTGGACAGGTGGACAGGGAGACAGGTTGACAGGGAGACAGGGAGACAGGTGGACAGGTGGACAGGTGGACAGGGAGACAGGTGGACAGGGGGACAGGTGGACAGGTGGACAGGTGGACAGGGAGACAGGTGGACAGGGAGACAGGTGGACAGGGAGACAGGGAGACAGGTGGACAGGTGGACAGGTGGACAGGTGGACAGGGAGACAGGTGGACAGGTGGACAGGGAGACAGGTGGACAGGTGGACAGGGAGACAGGTGGACAGGGAGACAGGTGGACAGGTGGACAGGGAGACAGGGAGACAGGTGGACAGGGAGACAGGGAGACAGGTGGACAGGGAGACAGGGAGACAGGGAGACAGGTGGACAGGGAGACAGGGAGACAGGTGGACAGGGAGACAGGGAAACAGGCTTCACAGTGGTTGTTTACACTGTTTACAAATATTACAAGCTAAATAAAAGCTAAATAAAACAAGCTTATCTTTTGGGTTATGGTTAGACTCAGGAAACATGTATAAGTTATATTCTACAGGAATCAATGGGTATAATAATAATACATTCTACAGTCAATTATTATCGTTTTTCCCCACAACCCATCGGATGTTGTTCAAAACGATCCCGTTAACGGGATTTGATCCCTAAGAGGTTTTAAAGGCAGTCTTGTAACTGCTTCGGCTATAACGTCCCTCCTGGCACATTGTCCCTGACTGACCCTCATATTGGATTCTAGCTAGACAAATGTCTGCATGAAGCTCTTTCCTGCAGTCACTGACCAAATGCACCCTATTTGGCCTCATGGGTGGAATGTTATTCATATTTTCCAATATTTCATCAGTAAAACATATTGTAATTTTTTTATTTATTTTTTTATGACGATAATCTGGTGTTTCCATGTCAAACAGGTTTGGCATATTTCAGTCTTCTGTGATGCACAGTACCAGTCAAAAGTTTGGACACACCTACTCATTCAAGGGTTTTTCTTTAGTTTTACAATTTTCTACAGTGTAGAAATAATAGTGAAGACATCAAAACTATTAAATAACACATATGGGATCATGTAGTAACCACTAAAATATTAATATTTTAATATTAAATATTAAACAAATCAATATATCATTTATATTTGAGATTCTTCAAAGTAGCCATCCTTTGCCTTGATGACAGCTTTGCACACTCTTGGCATTCTCTCAACCAGCTTCATGAGGAATGCTTTTCCAGTAGTCTTGAAGGAGTTCCCACATATGCTGCGCACTTGTTGGCTGCATCACTCTCCTTCTTGGTCAAATAGCCATTACACAGCCTGGAGGTGTGTTTTGGGTCATTGTCCTGCTGAAAAACAAATGATAGTCCCGCTAAGCGCACACCTGATGGGATGGCGTATCGCTGCAGAATGCTGTGGTGGCCATGCTGGTTAATTGTGCCTTGAATTCTAAATAAATCACTGACAGTGTCACCAGCAAAGCATCCCCACACCATCCCACCTCCTCCTCCATGCTTCATGGTGGGAATCACACATGCGGTTCACCTACTCTGCGTCTCACAAAGACACGGCAGTTGGATTCAAAAATCTCAAATTTGGACAGACTTCCACCGGTCTAATGTCCATTGCTCGTGTTTCTTGGCCCAAGCAAGTCTCTTCTTATTATTGGTGTCCTTTAGTAGTGGTTTCTTTGCAGCAATTCAACCATGAAAGCCTGATTCAAATCAAATCAAATGTATTTATATAGCCCTTCTTACATCAGCTGATATCTCAAAGTGCTGTACAGAAACCCAGCCTAAAACAGCAAGCAATGCAGGCGTAGAAGCACGGTGGCTAGGAAAAACTCCCTAGAAAGGCCACAACCTAGGAAGAAACCTAGAGAGGAACCAGGCTATGAGGGGTGACCAGTCCTCTCCTGGCTGTGCCAGGTGGAGATTATAACAGAACATGGCCAAGATGTTCAAATGTTCATAAATGACCAGCATGGTCAAATAATAATAATAACAGTGGTTGTAGAGGGTGCAACAGATCAGCACCTCAGGAGTAAATGTCAGTTGGCTTTTCATAGCCGATCATTCAGAGTATCTCTACCGCTCCTGCAGTCTCTAGAGAGTTGAAAACAGCAGGTCTGGGACAGGTAGCACGTCCGGTGAACAGGTCAGGGTTCCATAGCAGCAGGCAGAACAGTTGAATTTGGAGCAGCAGCACGGCCAGGTGGACTGGGGACAGCAAGGACTCATCAGGCCAGGTAGTCCTGAGGCATGGTCCTAGGGCTCAGGTAGTCCGAGAGAGAGAGAGAAAGAAAGAAAGAATTAGAGAGAGCATATTTAAATTCACACAGGACACTGGATAAGACAGGAGAAATACTCCAGATATAACAGACTGGCCCTAGCCCCCGACACATAAACTACTGCAGCATAAATACTGGAGGCTGAGACAGGAGTGGTCGGGAGACACTGTGGCCCCGTCCGACGATACCCCCGGACAGGGCCAAACAGGCAGGATATAACCCCACCCACTTTGCCAAAGCACAGCCCCCACACCACTAGAGGGATAACTTCAACCACCAACTTACCATCCTGAGACAAGGCCGAGTATAGCCCACAAAGATCTCCGCACGGCACAACCCAAGGGGGGGGGGCGCCAACCCAGACAGGAAGATCACGTCAGTGACTCAACCCACTCAAGTGACGCACCCCTCCTAGGGATGGCATGGAAGAGCACCAGTAAGCCAGTGACTCAGCCCCTGTAATAGGGTTAGAGGCAGAGAATCACAGTGGAGAGAGGGGAACCGGCCAGGCAGAGACAGCAAGGGCGGTTCGTTGCTCCAGTGCCTTTCCGTTCACCTTCACACTCCTGGGCCAGACTACACTCAATCATAGGACCAACTGAAGAGATGAGTCTTCAATAAAGACTTCAAAGTTGAGACCGAGACTGCGTCTCTCACATGGGTAGGCAGACCACTCCATAAAAATGGAGCTCTATAGGAGAAAGCCTGCCTCCAGCTGTTTGCTTAGAAATTCTAGGGACAGTAAGGAGGCCTGCGTCTTGTGACTGTAGCGTACGTGTAGGTATGTACGGCAGGACCAAATCGGAAAGATAGGTAGGAGCAGGCCCATGTAATGCTTTGTAGGTTAGCAGTAAAAACTTTAAATCATCCCTTGCCTTAACAGGAAGCCAGTGTAGGGAGGCTAGCACTGGAGTAATATGATCAAATTTTTTGGTTCTTGTCAAGATTCTAGCAGCCGTGTTTAGCACTAACTGAAGTTTATTTAGTGCTTTATCCGGGTAGCCGGAAAGTAGAGCATTGCAGTAGTCTAACCTAGAAGTGACAAAAGCATGGATAATTTTTTCTACAGTTGTCTCAAATAAAACTGTGAAGGACCTCGGCGTTACTCTGGACCCTGATCTCTCTTTTGACGAACATATCAAGACTGTTTCAAGGACAGCTTTTCTCCATCTAAGTAATATTGCAAAAATCTGAAACTTTCTGTCCAAAAATTATGCCATCAAGATTAATTGTCAGATTCAACAACAGATCTCTTTTTTTCTTGGGACCGAGAACAACCATCTCTGTTTTGTCCGAGTTTAAAAGTAGAACATTTGCCGCCATCCACTTCCTTATGTCTGAAACACAGGCTTCCAGGGTAGGCAATTATGGGGCTTCACCATGTTTCATCGAAATGTACAGCTGCGTGTCATCTGCATAGCAGTGAAAGTTAACATTATGTTTCCGAATGACATCACCAAGATGTAAAATATATAGTGAAAACAATAGTGGTCCTAAAACGGATTCTTGAGGAACACCAATATTTACAGTTGATTTGTCAAAGGACAAATCATCCACATTCACAGAGACAAACTGATATCTTTCCGAAAGATAAGATCTAAACCAGGCCAGAACTTGTCTGTGTACCAATTTGTGTTTCCAATCTCTCAAAAATAATGTGGTGATTGATGGTATCAAAAGCAGCACTAAGGTCTAGGAGCACGAGGACAGATGCAGAGCTTCGGTCTGACGCCATTATAAGGTCATTTACCACCTTCACGAGTGCAGTCTCAGTGCTATGATGGGGTCTAAAACCAGACTGAAGCGTTTCATATACATTGATTGTCTTCAAGAAGGCAGTGAGTTACAACAGCTTTTTCTAAAACTTTTGAGAGGAATGGGAGATTCAATATAGGCTGATCGTTTTTTATATTTTCTGGGTCAAGGTTTGGCTTTTCAAGAGAGGCTTTATTACTGCCACTTTTAGTGAGTTTGCTACACATCCAGTGGATAGGGAGCCGTTTATTATGTTCAACATAGGAGGGCCAAGCACAGGAAGCAGCTCTTTCAGTAGTTTAGTTGGAATAGGATCCCGTATGCAGCTTGAAGGTTTAGAGGCCATGATTGCTTTCATCATTGTGTCAAGAGATATAGTACTAAAACACTTAAGTGTCTCTCTTGATCCTAGGTCCTGGCAGAGTTGTGCAGACTCAGGACAGCTAAGCTTTGGAGGAATACGCAGATTTAAAGAGGAGTCCGTAATTTGCTTTCTAATGATCATGATCTTTTCCTCAAAGAAGTTCATCAATTTATCACTGCTGAAGTGAAAGCCATCCTCTCTTGGGGAATGCTGCTTTTTAGTTAGCTTGCGACAGTATGAAAAATACATTTTGGATTGTTCTTAATTTCCTCAATTAAGTTGGAAAGATAGGATGATCGAGCAGCAGTGAGGGCTCTTCGATACTGCACGGCACTGTCTTTCCAAGCTAGTCGGAAGACTTCCAGTTTGGTGTGGCGCCATTTCCGTTCCAATTTTCTGGAAGCTTGCTTCAGAGTTCGGGTATTTTCTGTATACCAGGGAGCTAGTTTCTTATGACAAATGTTTTTGGTTTTTAGGGGTGCGACTGCATCTAGGGTATTGCGCAAGGTTAAATGGAGTTCCTCAGTTAGGTGGTTAACTGATTTTTTACTCTGACGTCCTTGGGTAGGTGGAGGGAGTCTGGAAGGGCATCAAGGAATCTTTGGGTTGTCCGAGAATTTATAGCACGACTTTTGATGCTCCTTGGTTGGGGTCTGAGCAGATTATTTGTTGCGATTGCAAACGTAATAAAATGGTGGTCCGATAGTCCAGGATCATGAGGAAAAACATTAAGATCCAAAACATTGATTAGGTCCAGAGTATGACTGTCGCAGTGAGTAGGTCCGGAGACATGTTGGACAAAACCCACTGAGTCGATGATGGCTCCGAAAGCCTTTTGGCTGTGGACTTTTCGATGTGAATATTAAAGTCACCAAATATTATAATATTATCTGCCATGACTACAAGGTCCGATAGGAATTCAGGGAACTGTATATGGCCTCCTCTGAACTGTTGATGATTAGATGTGTCTGTTACTTGAACTCTTTGAAGCATTTATTTGGGCTGCATTTTCTGAGGCTGGTAACTCTAATTAACTTATCCTCTGCAGCAGAGGTAACTCTGGGTCTTCCTTTCCTGTGGCGGTCCTCATGAGAGATAGTTTCATCAGCGCTTGATGGTTTTTCCACTGCACTTGAAGAAACTTTCAAAGTTCTTGAAATGTTCCGCATTGACTGACTTTCATGTCTTAAAGTAATGATGGACTGTCGTTTCTCTTTGCTTATTTGAGCTGTTCTTGATATAATATGGACTTGGTCTATTACCAAATAGGTCTATCTTCTGTATACCACCCCTACCTTGTCACAACACAACTGATTGGCTCAAAAGCATTAAGAAGGAAAGAAATTACACAAATTAACTTCTAACAAGGCACACCTGTTAATTGAAATGCATTCCAGGTGACTACCTCATGAAACTGGTTGAGAGAATGCTAAGAGTGTGCAAAGCTGTCATCAAGGGAAAGGGTGGCTACTATGAAGAATCTCAAATATTAAATATATTTTGATTTGTTTAACACTTTTTTGGTTACTTCATAATTCCATATGTGTTATTTCATAGTTTTGATGTCTTCACTATTATTCTACAATGTAGAAAATAGTTTTAAAAAATAAAGAAAAACCCTTGAGTGAGTAAGCGCGTCCAAACCTTTTACTGTTACTGTACATAAAGTGTAATATTGGGATGCAAACTCAAAATGTAGTACATGTCAACTCTATATCTGACATGGTACAGGTGTCTTCTTTATTGTAAACCCTTAACCGTGTGTGTGAGGTGTAGACTTCTGTTACAAAGTAGATTTGTTAAAGGAACCCTCTGTGTGACCCTGATTTAGCCCACTGCGGTAAAAGGTTAATTTTAATGATTGACTCCACAGTTGTTTGCATGTAGACAATTACCCATAGACATGCATACTCTCACGTGACTATAGCTCTGCACCAGTACTTCACTGTGATAAGTAAACGCGACAAAGAGACTGTATGTGCAAATGAAATAGCAGCAGCTTAAATATTAAATTAAGTGTGACATCACCTCAAAGACTTCTGTTTACTGGATGAATTAGACCGAAACCAGCGTTTAATGGCTCTTGTGTCTTCTGCGTGTGTGTGCATGCGTGTGTGTGTGTGCGAGTGTGTGTGCATGCGTGTGTGTGTGTGTGCATGCGTGTGTATGCATGCGTGCGTGTGAGGGTGTGTGTGCGTGCGTGTGAGGGTGTGTGTGCGTGGCGTGTGAGGGTGTGTGTGCATGTGTGTGCGAGTGTGTGTGTGTGTGCGTGTGTGTGTGTGTGCATGCGTGCGTGTGAGGGTGTGTGTGCGTGCGTGTGAGGGTGTGCGTGCATGCGTGTGTGTGTGTGTTCTTCTATCCCTGCTAACAGAAGTGTGGGGGGGGGGGGGTCAACAAATGGCTACAAAGCTCTATCTGCTACTGAAGGCTTCTTAGGGCCTCCTCTACGTTCCAAATCGCACCCTATTCCCTACAAAGTGCCCTGGGCCCTGGTCAAGGGTATTGCACTATATAAGGAATAGGGAGCCATTTTGGACATTCCCTACAATCCCTTCTCTCCATTGGAGGGGGGATGGTGATGAAAGGAGGGCTGACACTGGACGGTGTCTCTTTTTAACCAATGAGAACACATTCCCTTGTTCCCGCTCTCCTCTTCCTCACCCCTCTCCTCCATCCCCCTCTCTCCCTCCCCTCTCTCCCACCCCCCACTCCTTCCACTCCCTCCACTTCCCTCCCACTCCTTCAGTCCTTCCCCCACTCTCCTCCTCTCTCTACAGCTCTCCTCTCTCCTCCTCTCTCTACAGTACACTACAGCTCTCCTCTCTTCTCCTCTCTCTGCAGCTCTCCTCTCTCCTCCTCTCTCTACAGTACACTACAGCTCTCCTCTCTCCTCCTCTCTCTGCAGCTCTCCTCTCTCCTCCTCTCTCTACAGTACTCTGCAGCTCTCCTCTCTCCTCCTCTATCTACAGCTCTCCTCTCTCCTCCTCTCTCTACAGCTCTCCTCTCTCCTCCTCTCTCCTCTTCTCTCCACTACTCCCTGTTGATCTCTTTGTCCTTGACCATGCATGGTAATGGCCAAGCATCATATGCTGAACAAGGTAAATGTCACGGGAAGCCGCTGGCCTCACTGACTTTACAAGGTGGAGGTAATCATTATGGCAGGAGGATTCACATGCCCCCCTGGACACCACATCTAGGCTTCTCTCTTTACCTCTCTTTTCCTCTCTCACTTTTTCCCCATCTCCCTTTCTCTCTGTCCCATCACCAGCCCCACCCTCTAGCTCCCTCCCAGCCAGGGCAGAGTCGAGGAGAGATGAGGAGGCAAGGAGGTAGAGGAGAGATGAGGAGAGAGTAGACATGAGAGGCAGAGGCAAAGCAGATTCATCTCCGTCTACAGGGGCTAGAAGAGACATTCCTTCCTCTGCACTCTAGCAACACACATCTACTCCCAAAAAATGTTTTTAATTTAACTAGGCAAGTCAGTTAACCTCTCTTGGGTACGTGAGACGGTAGCGTCCCACCTCTTCAACAGCCAGTGAAACTGCTGGGCGCCAAATTCAAATACAGAAATACTCATTATAAAAATTCAGAAAACAAAACATATTTTACATAGGTTTAAAGATGAACTTCTTGTGAATCCAACCACGGTGTCAGATTTAAAAAATGCTTTACGGCGAAAGCATACCGTACGATTATTTGAGAACATAGCCCAGCAGACAAATCATTACAAACAGTAGCCAGCCAAGTAGAAGAGTTACACAAGTCAGAAATAGAGATAAAATTAATCCCTTACCTTTGATGATCTTCATATGGTTGCACTCAGCAGACATTCATTTACTCAATAAATGTTCCTTTTGTTCGATAAAGTCTCTTTATATCCAAAAACCTCAGTTTTGTTCGCACGTTTTCTTCAGTAATCCACAGGCTCGTACGCAGTCAAAACAGGAAGACAAAAAAATCCAAATTGTATCCGTAAAGTTCATAGAAACATGTCAAACGATGTTTATATTCAAACCTCAGGTTGTTATTAGCCTAAATAATCGATAATATTTCAACCGGACAATAACGTCGTCAATATAAAAGGTAAACAACAAAGGCACTCTATGTCACGGGCATGAAAAAGTTCTGTGACACTTTAG
Source organism: Salvelinus alpinus (assembly GCF_045679555.1). NCBI lineage: Eukaryota > Metazoa > Chordata > Actinopteri > Salmoniformes > Salmonidae > Salvelinus > Salvelinus alpinus. The sequence goes on along the minus strand of NC_092086.1, from coordinate 115,433,675 downwards.
GGTCCACTCATTCAGACTGCTCTTACTTCCTCATTTGTCACTTCATTTAATGTTTGGCATTTTTACAGGGATGTTTTCTGGTAATAATATCCAGTGGATATATTGAGGTTATGAGGTCAATGTGATCCCTCTATGGCTTTACGTTAACTTGTTTTTCTCCAGGGGTTAAAAATCCAGTAGTGTTCATTAATCTGTCAACCCCCTGGCTCAGTGTTGATCATGACCTGGTCATCTCAAAAATATGGAAACTTTTGAAACTGTAGCTTGTTGGTGGAATACGAGTCATTTCTCTGTCCTCGTAAACCCCAACGGTGGAACAAGCTTCCCCCCCCCCCCCCTGATGTCAGGACAGTGGAGTCCCTGCCCATCTTTTAAAAATAAATAAATAAAATGAAACCCTATTAAAGAGTGAATAAATAACCCATTTATTTTCCTCTTTCTGCTGGCTGTTCTGATAACTACTTTATAGAGGGAAAATGTACTTGCTATGACTGTGATATGTTGTTGTTGTTGTTGTTGTTGTTGTTGTTGTTGTCTCAGCTAGTTATGAAAGGACTAAATGTTAGTCGCTCTAGATAAGAGTGTTGTACCGTAGTACTGTAGTACTGTTGTACTGTTGTACTGTTGTACTGTAGTACTGTAGAACTGTAGTACTGTAGTACTGTTGTACTGTAGTACTGTTGTACTGTAGAACTGTAGAACTGTAGTACTGTAGTACTGTTGTACTGTAGTACTGTAGAACTGTAGTACTGTAGTACTGTTGTACTGTTGTACTGTAGAACTGTAGTACTGTTGTACTGTTGTACTGTTGTACTGTTGTACTGTAGTACTGTAGAACTGTAGTACTCTAGTACTCTAGTACTGTTGTACTGTAGTACTGTTGTACTGTTGTACTGTTGTACTGTTGTACTGTAGAACTGTAGTACTGTAGTACTGTTGTACTGTAGTACTGTAGAGCTGTAGAACTGTTGTACTGTTGTACTGTAGTACTGTTGTACTGTAGTACTGTTGTACTGTTGTACTGTTGTACTGTAGTACTGTAGAACTGTAGAACTGTAGTACTGTAGTACTGTTGTACTGTTGTACTGTAGTACTGTTGTACTGTAGTACTGTAGAACTGTAGTACTCTAGTACTGTTGTACTGTAGTACTGTTGTACTGTAGTACTGTAGAACTGTAGTACTCTAGTACTGTTGTACTGTAGTACTGTTGTACTGTTGTACTGTAGTCCTGTAGTACTCTAGTACTGTTGTACTGTAGTACTGTTGTACTGTTGTACTGTTGTACTGTTGTACTGTAGTACTGTTGTACTGTTGTACTCTAGTACTGTTGTACTGTAGTACTGTAGTACTCTAGTACTCTAGTACTGTAGTACTGTAGTACTGTAGTACTGTTGTGATGTAGTACTGTAGTACCATAGTACTATTGTACTGTAGTACTGTAGTACCATAGTACCATAGTACTGTTGTGATGTAGTACTGTAGTACCATAGTACTATTGTACTGTAGTACAGTTGTGATGTAGTACTGTAGTACCATAGTACTGTTGTACTGTAGTACTGTAGTACCATAGTACTGTAGTAATGTAGTACCATAGTACTGTTGTACTGTAGTACTGTAGTACTGTTGTTTTCATTTCTGTGGCTACAGGCATTCAGATGGTGTGTAACAGTGAGATTGTCTCTCTCTCCAAAGGCACCTTATTCCCTACAGGCCCTGGTCAGAAATAATGCACTACTTAGGGAATGTGTGGCCATTTGGGATTCCCCCATTGTCTTCCCCTTTAATTCTTCATCTTCTGTTATTTCATGGCTGAGGATTGGAAATCCCATGCTGGGTGGGAGGCCGACTTTGATTGGAGAGGAGATTCAGGGCTATGGATCGAGAGATTAGAAACAGGATTGTTGAGATTAATCCAAACAAGGAGACAGAACATACCTCTTTATGTCTCTGTCTCTCTGTCTCTCTCTGTCTCTCTCTGTCTCTCTCTCTCTCTCTCTCTCTCTCTCTCTTCGGAGTGCATGCTGGGAGTGAGTCGTCAAGCAGGAGTGATTGTGAGAGCGACTGGATTTCTTTTCACTCTATTGGGTGTTGGTATGTAAATATATATATATTGATTAGTTTAGTTGTTTTAAGGGTATTTTTTCTAAATATTAATAAGAAAGTATAGGGGTGGTGGGATAGTTTGAGGTTGTTTTGTTTGTCGCGAGGGCACAACCAGCGGGGGGGGCGGGTGGAAATGGCCACTCGTGGAGGTTTGGAGTATGAAAGACTTAGTCGAAGGAATGGAGTGAAGATTCCAGCCTCGGCTGGCTGTTCAGTAGAAGAATGTAGTCTTGCGGTGGGTGCTATCATTGGGTATGATAGCATCAAATCAGCCTCAAGGATGAATAGCGCTGTAGTGATATTCTTAGATTCTATTGAAAAGGTGAATAAAATAGTCGAGACGGGTGTGGTGTTGCGGGAAACACAGACGCAGGTATTTCCGCTTATGAATCCGGCGAAAAAAGTGATACTTTCTAACGTGCCACCTTTTGTTAGAGATGAAGTGCTGGAGCGAGAGTTAGCGCGTCATGGTCAAATCGTATCTACAATAAAGAAGGTTCTTTTTGGATGCAAATCTCCGTTGCTGAAACATGTCGTGTCTCATAGGAGGCAAGTGCATATGATCTTAAAAAAGGACGTAGAGGAACTGAATTTAGCGTTCAGTTTTAAGATTGATGGATTTGATTATGTATTTTACGCTTCGACTGAATCAATGAAATGTTTTGGTTGTGGAAGAGAGGGGCATTTGGTGCGCAGTTGTCCCGAGAATGAGCGCGCTGAGACCGGTAGTAGTTATAGTGCTGGTGCAAATAACGCACCACCGCGAAGGGATGAAAATGCTAAGGGTGCAGGGGAAGGGAGAAGGTGGGCAGATGTGGTTGGAAAAGTAGGAGAAGAAGGCATTGTGGATAAGGTGGAAATTGTGGTAGATCAGAACAAAGAGGGAGGGGAAACAGGTGGTGAGATTGCGACTGCCGTCGCTGAGGTGGTGTTGGAAAATGAAATTGGAGGGCAAGAGGAGATTGAAATAACGGAAAAAGAAGCAGATGTTTTCAAAATACCTAGGAGTAAAAGGAAGAACGTAAGGGGGGGTGAAGGGTCTAGTTCTAAGAGAAAGGTAGAGAGTGATAAATCAGTTGAAGATGAACAAGTGGTAGAGATGGTAGAGTTTTCGTCTGGGGAGGATAGCGAGAGTGAGTCTTCTGACGCGTCACAACAATGTAGCGAGACAAATGAGATAGAAGGGAGATATGGAATTGAGAAGATACGTCAATTTCTGAAGTTGACAAAAGGGAAGAAATATATGCAGGATTACAAAGTAACTGATTTTTTCCCTGAAAGTGAATTGTTTATTGAATCAGCAAAGTTTCTGATGTCAAAGATTACAGGAGGAGGGTTGAAAAGCCCTGAAATTGCTAGACTCAAGAAAGTGGTCACGAGAGTGATAAGTGATGTAAATTTGAAAGAAAATGAAAGAGTTCAGTTGCAGTTTTAACTCTGTAAAGAGATGTGGTGGCTGTATCATCATCTGTATATTTTTTTCATCCATGAGCAGTTTTAAGATTTCTTCTTTAAACGTAAATGGGGCAAGAGATGGTAAAAAAAGAGCCATGGTGTATGAGTTAATTAGGGGAAAGGGAAGTGACATAATTTTTCTACAAGAAACGCATAGTAATTTGGAAAATGAAGTCATGTGGCAAAAGGAGTGGGGTGGGACAGTGGTGTGTAGTCATAAAAACTCAAAAAGTGGGGGGGTGGCTATTTTGTTCTCAAAAGGGTTTTTGCCTTTGTCTTATGAGATTGAGGAGATAGTTGAGGGGAGGTTATTAAAAATCAGAGCAAGGTATGAAAACATCACTATGTGTCTGATAAATGTATATGCCCCAGTGGTGACAGTTGAGAGGGTATGTTTTTTAGAGACATTATCAAATACCATTGAGAAATGTAATAAAGAGGATTATTTATTTATTGCTGGGGATTTCAACTGCACAGTCAGCGATTTAGATAGAAATCACCAAGAACCTCATATAGCCTCAAGGACTTTTTTAAAACGCCTTATTGTAACACATGAATTGTGTGATATTTGGCGGAGTCAAAATGGAGGAACAAGGCAGTACACCTGGGCGCATGTGAGAGAGAACATCATTTCTATGGCTAGGTTAGATAGGTTTTATTGTTTTGAGCATCAATCTCAGGTTTGTAAATCAAGTGTGATAACCCCAGTGGGATTTTCTGATCATTGTTTAATAACAGAGGTGGTGTTCATTAATGATGTAAAACCCAAAAGTGCATACTGGCATTTTAATACAACTTTATTGAGTGATGCTCATTTCAGGAAATGTTTCAGTGTTTTGTGGGAGAGGTGGAGGTCTCAAAAGGCCAGTTTTATATCACTTCAACAGTGGTGGGATATAGGGAAAATCCAGATTCAACAATTCTGTAATCAATACACGAGGAATGTCACCAAGGATATCACCAGATCAATGAAAGCCTTAGAGGTTGAAATAGTGGAACTCATGACGTTGGTTGAGACCACAGGAGATCGAGGCCATACTCAGGCCCTCAAGAAGAGAAAAGCTGCATTGGCAGACCTGCTGGGTATCAGAGCACAGGGGGCATTGGTGAGAAGTAAGTTTCAGGGAATATCTGAAATGGATGCCTCATCCAAGTTTTTCTTTGGTTTAGAGAAAAAGAATGGACAAAGAAAAATTATTCATTGTCTCAAATCAGCTGTTGGACAAGAGCTCACTAGCCCGAGTGAAATTAGAAAGAGGGCAGTAGAGTTCTATGCTGAGCTCTATAAGTGTGAGTACAAAGAGGATAAAACAGTGACACAACAGTTCTTTGATGGGCTCCCAAAGGTGGCTGCAAAAGCTCAGGTTGAGCTGGAGCAACCGTTGTCTTTGCAGGAGTTATACACTGCATTAAAAGGCATGGAAAATGGAAGGGCACCAGGCATTGATGGGCTTCCCGTTGACTTTTTTAAGTCATTTTGGGCTATGTTGGGAGAAGATTGGCTAGCAGTAGTTAATGATAGTTTAACCGGAGGGTTACTACCAATAAGCTGCAGAAGGGCTGTCCTCACCCTATTGCCCAAAAAGGGTGACCCTAGGGAGGTGAAGAACTGGAGGCCGGTGGCTTTATTGTGCACTGATTATAAGATATTGTCAAAGGCTTTGTCCAACAGGCTGAAGGAGGTGATGGGGCAAATCATACATACGGACCAGTCCTACTGTGTTCCTGGCAGGCAGATAGGGGATAACATTTCTCTGATTCGTGATTTTTTGGACGTCTCTAAGGCAATTGGGTTGGAGGCTGGTCTAATTTCAATTGATCAGGAAAAGGCATTTGACCGAGTTGAACATAAATATTTATGGCACACGCTTGAGGCGTTTGGGTTCAGCTCGGGTTTTATTGCCATGATAAAGGTGATATATGGTGACATTGAAAGTGTATTGAAAGTTAACGGTGGTTTGAGTGCTCCTTTTAAAGTGTGTAGAGGTATTCGGCAGGGATGTTCTTTGTCAGGGATGTTGTATGCCATTGCTATAGAGCCACTACTAAATAGCATTAGAAGTAGCATTGAAGGGGTGTACCTTTCAGAGGATATTCCTCCTATTCGTCTCTCAGCCTATGCTGATGATGTAGTTGTGTTAGTGAAAAATCAAGCGGAGGTGGATAGTTTGAGTATAATGGTTGATCGTTTTAGGGGAATATCCTCTGCAAAGGTAAATTGGGAAAAGAGTTGTGCTTTACAGATTGGGAAATGGGCTGGAGGGAACATGGCTTTGCCAGGGGGGCTAGAATGGTGTAAGGGAGGTTTTAAGTATCTTGGAGTGTACCTAGGAGATGAGGGGACTATGGAAAAGAATTGGAGTGGGGTGGTTGAAATGGTGGAAGGGAGGATGAGGAGATGGCGTTGGTTATTATCTCGTATGTCATATAGGGGGCGCACTATTATAGTTAATAATGTGATTGCCTCTGCACTGTGGCATCGGTTGTCAGTTTTAGAACCACCATCTGGCCTTCTGGCTAAGATACAGGCAATTATTGTGGATTTCTTTTGGGATAAATATCATTGGGTTCCACAAAGTGTTTTGTATTTATCAAAAGAGGAGGGGGGACAAGGTCTTGTACATCTTAGTAGTAGAGCTGCTGCTTTCCGGTTTCAGTTTATTCAAAGGTTGCTTTATGGACCGGAAAATGTGGTGTGGAGAGGGGTGGCAGGTCTTGTATTACAGAGGGTTGGAGGATTAGGATTAAAGAAGGCTTTATTTTTGGTTGATAGTAGACAGATTTCTAGGGAGGGAGTACCTCCGTTTTACAGAGGCCTTCTCAGAGTGTGGAGCATAATGAAGGTGTCCAGACGAAATTCAGCGGAGTCAGTGCATTGGCTGTTGGAGGAACCGCTGGTGTATGGGGCAAGACTGGATTGTACAACTGCAGCTGTTCCACATTTCTCCAAGATTCTGGTGAAGGGCAAAATAATCACCTTAAAACAGTTAATGGCCATGGCTGGGCCCGCCTTAATGGATGGAAGACGGGTGGCTGAACATTTGGGGATGAGGTCGGAAAGGATTGTCGGACAAATGTTGGGGAGCTGCAGGAAGGCTCTGTCAGAGGAAGAGTGGGGAATGCTTAATAGCCAAGAGAAGAAGGTACAAGATGAAGACGTCGCATTTCCAAGACTAGGGATTACACCAAATATCCCAGAGTCAGAGAGAAAGGGTTTATTGTTGGATTTGAGAGGGTTGGAGGAGGTGGGTTTGGATGAGGTGAACGGGAAGGACTTGTATAGGGGGTGTGTAAAGGTGTTAAATAAAGATAAATTGAAAAATAGAAAAGACACTCCATGGAGGGTAAAATTGGGAATTGATGACAAGGTAAAGCCAGCATGGAGAGCACTGTACAAACCACCGTTACAAAAGGGTACTGGTGATATGCAATGGAGGGTTTTACATGGCATTATTGCAGTTAATGCTTTCGTATCTGTCATTAACTCAGAGGTTAGAGATGGATGTCCTTTTTGTAATATAAGAGAAACCATTTTTCACTGTTTTATGGAGTGTGAGAGGATAAAACCTCTATTGGAAATACTGGAGTCTTTGTTTAGAGCTGTAGGTGAGTTTTTTAATAACAATGTTTTTATTTTGGGGTTTCAATATAGTAAGCAACAGAAAAGAAAATGTCAACTGTTAAATTTTATTTTGGGACAAGCTAAGATGTCAATTTTTTTGAGTAGGAAACATAAGATAGACACGGGATATGAGAAGGATATAAGATGTGTTTTTAAAGGATTAGTGAAAGCAAGAATAAAAGTGGATTTTGAGTTCTTCTCAGCTGTAAAAGATCTCCCATTATTTGAGGAGAAGTGGGTATATGAAGGAGTGCTTTGTTTTGTAGAGGAGGGGAAATTATTTTTTGTTGAGGAAATAAGTTGAATGTATATGTTCTTTTGTATTTTTATTTTATTTATTTTGAGTAGGAATTACATTTATTGTTTCATTTCTGAAAAGGCAGTGTGTCATTATTTATGTTAATAATTGAGTAGAAAATAAAGGTTTTATAAAAACTCAAAAAACTCTCTCTCTCTCTCTCTCTCTCTCTCTCTCTCTCTCTCTCTCTCTCTCTCTCTCTCTCTCTCTCTCTCTCTCTCTCTCTCTCTCTCTCTCTCTCTCTCTCTCTCTCTCAAAATTCAATTCAATTCAAGGGGCTTTATTGGCATGGGAAACATATGTTAACATTGCCAAAGCAAGTGAGGTAGAAAATATACAAAAGTGAAATAAACAATAAAAATGAACAGTAAACATTACACTCACAGAAGTTCCAAAAGAATAAAGACATTACAAATGTCATATTATGTATTTATTTTTATTTTTTATTTTTTTATTTAACCTTTATTTAACCAGGTAGGCTAGTTAAAAACAAGTTCTCATTTACAACTGCGACCTGGCCAAGATAAAGCAAAGTAGTGCGACAAAAACAACAACACAGAGTTAAACATGGAATAACACATGGTGTTTGTTCTTCACTGGTTGACCTTTTTTTGTGGCAACAGGTCACAAATCTTGCTGCTGTGATGTCACACTGTGGTATTTCACCCAGTAGATATGGGAGTTTATCAAAATCGGGTTTGTTTTTGAATTCTTTGTGGGTCTGTGTAATCTGAGGAGAATATGTCTCTCTAATATGGTCATACATTGGGCAGGAGGTTAGGAAGTGCAGCTCAGTTTCCACCTCATTTTGTGGGCAGTGTGCACATAGCCTGTCTTCTCTTGAGAGCCAGGTCTTCCTACGGCGGCCTTTCTAAATAGCAAGGCTATGGTCACTGAGTCTGTACAGAGTCAAAGCTTTCCTTAAGTTTTGTTCATTCACAGTGGTCAGGTATTCTGCCACTGTGTACTCTCTGTTCAGGGCCAAATAGCATTCTAGTTTGCTCTGTTTTTCTGTTAATTCTTTCCAATGTGTCAAGTAATTATCTTTTTGATCTGGTTGGGTCTAATTGTGCTGTTGTCCTGGGGCTCTGTGGGGTGTGTTTGTGTTTGTGAACAGAGCCCCAGGACCAGCTTGCTTAGGGGATTCTATTCCAGGTTCATCCTGATGGCTTTGTTATGGAAGGTTTGGGAATCGCTTCCTTTTAGGTGGTTGTAGAATTTAGTGGCGCTTTTCTGGATTTTGATAATTAGCGGGTATCGGCCTAATTCTGCTCTGCATTATTTGGTGTTTTACGTTGTAAACGGAGGATATTTTTTCAGAATTCTGCATGCAGAGTCTCAATTTGGTGTTTGTCCCATTTTGTGAAGTATTGGTTGGTGAGCGGACCCCAGACCTCAAAACCATTAAGGGCAATGGGTTCAATAGCTGATTCAAGTATTTTTAGCCAGATCCTAATTTGCATGTTGAATTTTATGTTCCTTTTGATGGCATAGAAGGCCCTTCTTGCCTTGTCTCTCAGATCGTTCACAGCTTTGTGGAAGTTACCTGTAGCGCTGATGTTTAGGCCGAGGTATGTATAGTTTTTTGTATGCTCTAGGGCAGGGGTGTCAAACTCATTCCACGGAGGGCCTAGTGTCTGCAGGTTTTTGTTTTTTCCTTTCAATAAAGCCCTAGACAACCAGGTGTGGGGAGTTCCTAACTAATTAGTGATGTTAATTCATCAATCAAGTACAAGGGAGGAGCGAAAACCCGCAGACACTCGGCCCCCCGTGGAATGAGTTTGACACCTGTGCTCTAGGGCAACGGTGTCTAGATGGAATTTGTATTTGTGGTCCTGGCGACTGGACCTTTTTTGGAACACCATTATTTTTGCATTTTTCATCAAACCATTTATCATTGTTTTTCATTTTATTCGGTTTTCTATTTGAGATTTTTAGATTTGATAGGGAAGATGAGAGGTCAAATATACTGTTAAGATTTTTTACTGCCAAGTTTACACCTTCACTATTACAGTGGAACGTTTTGTCCAGGAAGTTGTCTAGAAGGGATTGAATTTGTTGTTGCCTAACTGTTTTTTGGTAGGTTTCCAAACTACTTTCCTTCCATCTTTAGCATTTCTTAATATGACTTAGTTTCTTTAGCTTTGATGATTCATAATCACATCCCACCGCCCAGCCACATCCTGGTTCTATACAGCCCACCACCCAGCCACATCCTGGTTCTATACAGCCCAGCACCCAGCCACATCCTGGTTCTATACAGCCCACCTCCCAGCAGCATCCTGGTTCTATACAGCCCACCTCCCAGCAGCATCCTGGTTCTATACATCCCACCGCCCAGCCACATCCTGGTTCTATACAGCCCACCTCCCAGCCACATCCTGGTTCTATACAGCCCACCGCACAGCCACATCCTGGTTCTATACAGCCCACCGCCCAGCCACATCCTGGTTCTATACAGCCCACCTCCCAGCCACATCCTGGTTCTATACAGCCCACCTCCCAGTCACATCCTGGTTCTATACAGCCCACCGCCCAGCCACATCCTGGTTCAATACAGCCCACCACCCAGCCACATCCTGGTTCTATACAGCCCACCGCCCAGCCACATCCTGGTTCTATACAGCCCACCGCCCAGCCACATCCTGGTTCTATACAGCCCATCAAAGAGAAGCAACACTTAACCAATCGAAAGAAAAAGGAACAAGCGCTGGCATCCATGGATTCATTCAACTGTTGTGTAAACGTATTATGAAGTTTCAACAAGGTTGGTTTTGAAGTAAAGGTAATATAATTACAAAAAGAGAACAAGTCTTTCAACACTGGGTCCTTTTCCTTGATTGCAGTGAAATCGGTCTGTTTGTACTTTAAGCATGCCCTGAAAACTTTGAACATTCAAACATTGATCAGGCCTTGTTGTAAATGTTTCATCGATATTAAAGAGCAAACTCAGAGCTCAACCAATTTCTATCTTTTGTCCCCCTCCCCCACTCCCTCGCTCTCTCTCTCTGTAATATTTCCTGTTGCATTACAGATTCATTTTTTAAAACGTTCCTTCATGTTTTTTATCAAGCTGCTAGTTGTTGACAAGCTTACAGAACACCGAGTGCTGAAGTCGTCCGTGCTCGGTAGCAACAATCACTACCCAGTTTCCTAAATGCTTTTGGAAGCAACATCAGGACAAGAACTGTTCGCCGGGAGCCAAGCGTCTGCCGGCTGGACGCCAAGAGAACGCCACCTGCCCCGATGCATAGTGCCAACTGTAAAGTTTGGTGTTAGAGGAATAATGGTCTGGGGCTGTTTTTCATGGTTCTGGCCCCTTAGTTCCAGTGAAGGGAAATCTTAACACTACAGCATACAATGACATTCTAGATGATTCTGTGCTTCCAACTTTGTGGCAACAGTTTGGGGAAGGCTCTTTCCTGTTTCAGCATGACAATGCACCCATGCACAAAGCGATGTCCATACAGAAATGGTTTGTAGAGATCAGTGTGGAAGAACTTGACTGGCCTGCATAGAGCCCTGATCTCAACCCCATCGAACACCTTTGGGATGAATTGGAACGCAGACTGCGAGCCAGGCCTAATCCAACATCAGTGCCCGACCTTACTAATGCTCTTGTGGCTGAATGGAAGCAAGTCCCCACAGCAATGTTTCAACATCTAGTGGAAAGCCTTCCCAGAAGAGTTGAGGCTGTTATAGCAGCAAAGAGGGGACCAACTCCCTGTTAATGGCCATGATTTAGGAATGGGATATTGGACGAGCAGCTGTCCACATACTGATGGCCATAGACTGTATCTACATGTGGATTACTGTGATATCTGAGTTATTAACCGGCTTCGTTCTGAAATTCGTGATTTTTTATTTTAATTTTATATTATTATTATTATTTGTGTACTTGTAATTTACATTTTTATTGTCTTGTTAGGAGCTAATAACACAAGCATTTCCCTCCACCTGTTATAGCACCTGTTATAACATCTGCTAAACTGTGTACGCGAAACAATGTACTTTGATTTAATTGACTATATCATGAGGCTCTGACAGCTTTATACTGATACACCAGACAGCCCAGTCCTCTCTGTCTGACTGACAGCTTTATACTGATACACCAGACAGCCCAGTCCTCTCTGACTGACAGCTTTATACTGATACACCAGACAGCCCAGTCCTCGCTGTCTGACAGCTTTATACTGATACACCAGACAGCCCAGTCCTCTCTGTCTGACAGCTTTATACTGATACACCAGACAGCCCAGTCCTCTCTGTCTGACAGCTTTATACTGATACACCAGACAGCCCAGTCCTCTCTGACTGACTGACAGCTTTGCCAGCAGCCCCTTGGAGAGAGTCTAGACCCTGGAGAGAGACTAGACCCTGGAGAGAGACTAGACCCTGGAGAGAGACTAGACCCTGGAGAGAGACTAGACCCTGGAGAGAGACTAGACCCTGGAGAGAGACTAGACCCTGGAGAGAGACTAGACCCTGGAGAGAGACTAGACCCTGGAGAGAGTATAGACCCTGGTTAGAGACTAGATCCTGGAGAGAGACTAGACCCTGGAGAGAGACTAGACCCTGGAGAGAGACTAGACCCTGGAGAGAGACTAGACCCTGGAAAGAGACTAGACAATGGAGAGAGACTAGACAATGGAGAGAGACCCTGGAGAGAGACTAGACCCTGGAGAGAGTCTAGACCCTGGAGAGAGACTAGACCCTGGAGAGAGACTAGACCCTGGAGAGAGACTAGACCCTGGAGAGAGACTAGACCCTGGAGAGAGACTAGACCCTGGAGAGAGACTAGACCCTGGAGAGAGACTAGACCCTGGAGAGAGTATAGACCCTGGTTAGAGACTAGACCCTGGAGAGAGACTAGACCCTGGAGAGAGACTAGACCCTGGAGAGAGACTAGACCCTGGAGAGAGACTAGACCCTGGAAAGAGACTAGACAATGGAGAGAGACTAGACAATGGAGAGAGACTAGACAATGGAGAGAGACTATACCCTGGAGAGAGACTAGACCCTGGAGAGAGACTAGACCCTGGAGAGAGACTAGACCCTGGAGAGAGACTAGACCCTGGAGAGAGACTAGACCCAGGAGAGAGACTAGACCCTGGAGAGAGACTAGACCCATGGAGAGAGAGTCTACTGAGTACTGTGCTGAAACTGACAGAGCTACTACAGACAACCTTTGTAGAACGCGGCAGAGGAGCTGTATGGCTTGCCAGTGCACTCTGTACACCTTTGATGTAGGATCTCTGCTTTCAAGGGGACGCTGTGACACTGTTAAGAGGATTTGTACAGATTGAATCAGGATTTAAGGATTCTGTCACAGAAATACTAGAGGTCAGGGCACCGCAGTTAAACCACAGGGGTGAAAACCTGGACATGCACAACACACTAATACAACACTAATACCATGTTTCCACTATAATCACACTGTACAGTAGACTTAACAGTACCTGTCTGGGGCAGACATAAGCTCAGACTCAGACACAGAAACAGAACAAGGTAGTCTCTCTTGCAGAACACCAGGATCAGCACGAAGTCATGACCGAGGGACTGTAGAATGGCACCAACCTGACAGAGACAGAAAGAGAAAGAGAGACAGAACGAGAGACAGAGACAGAGAGACAGAGAGACAGAGAGACAGAGACAGACATATAGATAGAGACTGACATATAGAGAGAGACAGGGACAGACAGACAGACAGACAGACAGACATACAGACAGACAGACAGACAGACAGACAGACAGACAGACAGACAGACAGACAGACAGACAGACAGACAGACAGACAGACAGACAGACAGACAGACAGACAGACAGACAGACAGACAGACAGACAGGCAGGCATTCTCTCAACCAGTTTCATGAGGTCATAGACTTCTTCAGGATCGGTGGGTTCCCCATGGGACAGTTGAGCTAACGTAGGCTAATGCGATTAGCATGAGGTTGTAAGTAACATTTTCCCAGGACATAGACATCTGATATTGGCAGAAACCTTACATTCTTGTTAATCTATCTGCACAGTTTACAGTAGCTATTAGAGTGAAATAATACCATGCTATTGTTTGAGGAGAGTGCACAGTTATGAACTTGAAAAGTTATTAATAAACAAATTAGGCACATTTGGGCAGTCTTGATACAACATTTTGAACAGAAATGCAATAGTTCATTGGATCAGTCAAAAAGTTGCATGTACACTGCTGCCATCTAGTGGCCAAAATCTAAATTTCACCTGGGCTGGAATAATACATTATGGCCTTTCTCTTGCATTTCAAAGATGTTGGTACAAAAAAAATACAAATAAAATGTTTTTTCTTTTTCTTTGTATTATCTTTTACCAGATTGAATGTGTTATCTTCTCTTGCATTACTTTCACATTTCCACAAACTTCAAAGTGTTTCCTTTCAAATGGTTTCAAGAATATGCTTATCCTTGCATCAGGAACTGAGCTACAGGCAGTTAGATTTGGGTTTGTCATTTTAGGCCGAACATAAAAAAAAAAAAAAGGGGCGGATCCTTAAGAGGTTTTAATGTGTTTGAGCCAATCAGTTGTGTTGTGACAAGGTAGGGGTGGTATATAGAAGATAGCCCTATTTGGTAAAAGACCAAGTCCATATTATGGCAAGAACAGCTCAAATAAGCAAAGAGAAACGAAATTCCATCATTACTTTAAGACATGAAGGTCTGTCAATCCTGAAAATGTCATGAACTTTAAAAGTTTCTTCAAGTGCAGTCGCAAAAACCATTAAGCGCTATGATGAAACTGACTCTCATGAGGACCGCCACAGAAAAGGAAGACTCAGAGTTGCTGCAGAGGATAAGTTCATTAGAGTTTCCAGCCTCAGAAATTGCAGCTCAAATAAATGCTTCACTGAGTTCAAATAACAGACACATCTAATCATCAACTGTTCAGAGGAGACTGTGTGAATCAGGACTTCATGGTCGAATTGCTGAAATGAAACCACTACTAAAGGACACCAATATTAAGAAGAGACTTGCTTTGGCCAAGAAACACGATGGACATTAGACCAGAGGAAATCTGTACTTTGGTCTGATGAGTCCAAATTTGAGATGTTTGGATCCAACCGCTGTCTTTGTGAAACGCAAAGTAGGTGAACGGATGATCTCTGCATGTGTGGTTCCCACCGTGAAGCATGGAGGAGGAGGTGGGATGGCGTGGGGGTGCTTTGCTGGTCACACTGTCTGTGATTTATTTAGAATTCAAGGTACACTTAACCAGCATGTGTCACACCCTGGCCTTAGTTATCTTTGTTTTCATTAGTATTTTAGTTAGGTCAGGGTGTGACATGGGTTAGTATGTGTTTTTGTATTGTCTAGTGTGGTTTGTATGGTTGAGGGGGTTTCATAGAGTAGATGGGGTTGTGTTCAGTGTAGGTGTTTAGAATTGTCTATGGTTGAGTGTAGTTGTTTAGGAAAGTCTATGGTTGCCTGATTTGGTTCTCAATCAGAGACAGCTGGTTATTGTTGTCTCTGATTGGGAGCCATATTTAAGGTAGCCATAGGCTTTAGGTGTTTGTGGGTAATTGTCTATGTAGAACGTTTGTTGCTTGTCTGTGCACTTACGTTATTTAGCTTCACGATCGTTTGTTGTTTTGTATAGTTTGTGTAAGTGTTTTGTTTCGTGTTCATCTTCGTCGTTCAAATAAAAGAAGATGTATTCATATTCCGCTGCGCCTTGGTCCGTCTCTCCACACGATCGTGACAGAATTACCCACCACAGGATCAAGCAGCGTGACAAGCGGCAACAGGAGCAAGGCATCAAGGATTCTTGGACATGGGAGGAGATATTGGATGGAAAGGGTCCAGTATGCCCTGTTCCTTCTCCCCGCACTAGCCTTGAGATGCTTGTCCCCAGCCCGGTACCACCAGTTCCGGCACCACGCACCAGGCCTACAGTGCGCCTCATACGGCCAGAGCCATCCGTCTCCCCAGCGCCATCTGAGCCATCCGTCTCCCCAGCGCCATCTGAGCCATCCGTCTCCCCAGCGCCATCTGAGCCATCCGTCTCCCCAGCGCCATCTGAGCCATCCGTCTCCCCAGCGCCATCTGAGCCATCCGTCTCCCCAGCGCCATCTGAGCCATCCGTCTCCCCAGCGCCATCTGAGCCATCCGTCTCCCCAGCGCCATCTGAGCCATCCGTCTCCCCAGCGCCATCTGAGCCATCCGTCTCCCCAGCGCCATCTGAGCCATCCGTCTGTCCCGAGCCATTAGAGCCGCCCGTCTGTCCCGAGCCGTCAGAGCCGTTCGTCAGTCAGGAGCCGCCAGAGCCGCCAACCAGACAGGATCTGCCAGAGCCGCCAACCAGACAGGATCTGCCAGCCGCCAACCAGACAGGATCTGCCAGAGCCGCCAACCAGACAGGATCTGCCAGAGCCGCCAACCAGACAGGATCTGCCAGAGCCGCCAACCAGACAGGATCTGCCAGAGCCGCCAACCAGACAGGATCTGCCAGAGCCGCCAGAGAGCCATGAGCAGCCAGAGCCGCCAGAGAGCCATGAGCAGCCAGATCCGTCAGCCAGCCATGAGCAGCCAGATCCGTCAGCCAGCCATGAGCAGCCAGATCCGTCAGCCAGCCATGTGCAGCCAGATCCGTCAGCCAGCCATGAGCAGCCAGATCCGTCAGCCAGACATGAGCAGCCAGATCCGTCAGCCAGCCAGGATCCGCCAGAGCCGTCCAGCCAGGATCCGCCAGAGCCGTCCAGCCAGGATCCGCCAGAGCCGTCCAGCCAGGATCCGCCAGAGCCGTCCAGCCAGGATCCGCCAGAGCCGTCCAGCCAGGATCCGCCAGAGCCGTCCAGCCAGGATCCGCCATTTAGTCCGGTGCTGCCCCTTAGTCCAGTGCTGCCCCTTAATCCAGTGCTGCCCCTTAGTCCAGTGCTGCCCCTTAATCCGGTGCTGCCCCTTAGTCCGGTGCTGCCCCTGAATCCAGTGCTGCCCCTTAGTCCGGTGCTGCCCCTTAGTCCGGTGCTGCCCCTTAGTCCGGTGCTGCCACTTAGTCCGGTGCTGCCCCTGAATCCAGTGGGGTTAAGTTGGAGGGTGGTCATTTGGAGGAGGCTACGAAAGCGGGTAGTGACTATGGTGGGGTGGGGACCACGACCAGTACCAGAGCCGCCACCATGGACAGACGCCCAACCAGACCCTCCCATAGACTTTATGCTGGTGCGTCCGGAGTTCGCACCTTAAGGGGGGGGGTTATGTCACACCCTGGCCTTAGTTATCTTTGTTTTCATTAGTATTTTAGTTAGGTCAGGGTGTGACATGGGTTAGTATGTGTTTTTGTATTGTCTAGTGTGGTTTGTATGGTTGAGGGGGTTTCATAGAGTAGATGGGGTTGTGTTCAGTGTAGGTGTTTAGAATTGTCTATGGTTGAGTGTAGTTGTTTAGGAAAGTCTATGGTTGCCTGATTTGGTTCTCAATCAGAGACAGCTGGTTATTGTTGTCTCTGATTGGGAGCCATATTTAAGGTAGCCATAGGCTTTAGGTGTTTGTGGGTAATTGTCTATGTAGAACGTTTGTTGCTTGTCTGTGCACTTACGTTATTTAGCTTCACGATCGTTTGTTGTTTTGTATAGTTTGTGTAAGTGTTTCGTTTCGTGTTCATCTTCGTCGTTCAAATAAAAGAAGATGTATTCATATTCCGCTGCGCCTTGGTCCGTCTCTCCACACGATCGTGACAGCATGGCTACCACAGCATTCTGCAGCGATACGCCACCCCTGCTGGTTTGCGCTTAGAGGGACTATAATTTGTTTTCAACAGGACAATGACCCAAAACACACCTCCAGGCTGTGTAAGGGCTAATTGACCAAGAAGGAGAGTGATGGAGTGCTGCATCAGATGACCTGGCCTCCACAATCACCTGACCTCAACCCAATTGAGATGGTTTGGGATGAGTTGGACCGCAGAGGGAAGGAAAAGCAGCCAACAAGTGCTCAGCATATATGGGAACTCCTTCAAGACTGTTGGAAAAGCATTCCATGTGAAGTTGGTTGAGAGAATAGTTGCGAGAATGCAAAAAGTGTGCAAAGCTGTCATCAAGGCAAAGGGTGGCTCCTTCGAAGAATATAATAAAATATATATTTTGTTTTGTTTAACACTTGTTTGGTTACTACTTGATACTATATGTGTTATTTCATAGTTGTTATGTCCTCAGATGCTGTTTTATGTTATTGGCAGTCTCCCCTCCCTGGCAGTCTCCCCTCCCTGGCAGTCTCCTACCACCTCCACATCTGGAACCTTCTGGAAGGGAGAGGGGCCCACAGCTACAGTGTATTTTTACTTAAACCTAAAGTTCTTCAACCATGTTTTCACCCAAGCAGTTGCCCCTCCAGCTCACACTCCTTCACATAGATCCTTAAAAAGACATAAATGAAGTATACCATTAACCAAAACATGAGCAAAGTAGAGTTGTGTAAACTTTCTTTAGCTAAAGTGAAAACGTACTTGATCAGATTGGAGAGACAAGGTGAAACAGTAACGAACGCAGAAAACTAACGTTTTCTATTGGACAGGTTGAGAAAACAGGGAGGGACCTAGCTGAATCTTTCCAATAGAAACGCTGTAAATCTGTTTTCACAGATGTACGATGAAATAGTCGTGATCATTTTAATGAGAACAAGAAAAAAGACTTACGTTTGAACATCACCACAGAAGCTTAACTATTCACCTCCTTTCAAGTTGTTGTGTTGTGTACTCGAAGAGTTGTAGCTATCCAAACTCTCAGCCCTCCCTCTTCCAGGTGTAGCTATCAAAACTCTCAGCCCCCCCCTCTAGCTATCCAAACTCTCAGCCCCCCCTCTTCCAGGTGTAGCTATCCAAACTCTCAGCCCCCCCCTCTAGCTATCCAAACTCTCAACCCCCCCCCTCTAGCTATCCAAACTCTCAGCCCCCCCTCTTCCAGGTGTAGCTATCAAAACTCTCAGCCCCCCCTCTTCCAGGTGTAGCTATCCAAACTCTCAGCCCCCCCTCTTCCAGGTGTAGCTATCAAAACTCTCAGCCCCCCCTCTTCCAGGTGTATCTATCCAAACTCTCAGCCCCCCCTCTTCCAGGTGTAGCTATCCAAACTCTCAGCCCCTCCCCTCTTCCAGGTGTAGCTATCCAAACTCTCAGCCCCTCCCTTCTTCCAGGTGTATCTATCCAAACTCTCAGCCCCCCCCCCTCTTCCAGGTGTATCTATCAAAACTCTCAGCCCCCCCTCTTCCAGGTGTATCTATCAAAACTCTCAGCCCCCCCTCTTCCAGGTGTATCTATCAAAACTCTCAGCCCCCCCCTCTTCCAGGTGTATCTATCAAAACTCTCAGCCCCCCCCTCTTCCAGGTGTATCTATCCAAACTCTCTGCCCCCCCCTCTTCCAGGTGTATCTATCAAAACTCTCAGCCCTCCCTCTTCCAGTTGTAGCTATCTGAACTCTCAGTCCCCCCTCTTCCAGGTGTATCTATCAAAACTCTCAGCCCCCCCTCTTCCAGGTGTATCTATCAAAACTCTCAGCCCCCCCTCTTCCAGGTGTATCTATCAAAACTCTCAGCCCCCCCCTCTTCCAGGTGTATCTATCAAAACTCTCAGCCCCCCCTCTTCCAGGTGTATCTATCCAAACTCTCAGCCCCCCCCTCTTCCAGGTGTATCTATAAAAACTCTCAGCCCCCCCCCCTCTTCCAGGTGTATCTATCAAAACTCTCAGCCCCCCCTCTTCCAGGTGTATCTATCAAAACTCTCAGCCCCCCCTCTTCCAGGTGTATCTATCAAAACTCTCAGCCCCCCCCTCTTCCAGGTGTATCTATCAAAACTCTCAGCCCCCCCTCATCCAGGTATATCTATCCAAACTCTCTGCCCCCCCCTCTTCCAGGTGTATCTATCAAAACTCTCAGCCCTCCCTCTTCCAGTTGTAGCTATCAAAACTCTCAGCAAAACTCTCAGCCCCCCCCTCTTCCAGGTGTAGCTATCCAAACTCTCAGCCCCTCCCCTCTTCCAGGTGTATCTATCAAAACTCTCAGCCCCCCCTCTTCCAGGTGTATCTATCCAAACTCTCAGCCCCCCCCTCTTCCAGGTGTATCTATCCAAACTCTCAGCCCCCCTCTTCCAGGTGTATCTATCAAAACTCTCAGCCCCCCCCTCTTCCAGGTGTAGCTATCAAAACTCTCAGCCCCCCCTCTTCCAGGTGTATCTATCCAAACTCTCAGCCCCCCCTCTTCCAGGTGTAGCTATCAAAACTCTCAGCCCCCCCCTCTTCCAGGTGTAGCTATCCAAACTCTCTGCCCCCCCTCTTCCAGGTGTATCTATCAAAACTCTCAGACCCCCCTCTTCCAGGTATATCTATCCAAACTCTCAGCCCCCCCTCTTCCAGGTGTATCTATCAAAACTCTCAGCCCCCCCCTCTTCCAGGTGTAGCTATCAAAACTCTCTGCCCCCCCTCTTCCTGGTGTAGCTATCAAAACTCTCAGCCCCCCCTCTTCCAGGTGTATCTATCAAAACTCTCAGCCCCCCCCCTCTTCCAGGTGTATCTATCCAAACTCTCAGCCCCCCCCTCTTCCAGGTGTAGCTATCAAAACTCTCAGCCCCCCCTCTTCCAGGTGTAGCTATCAAAACTCTCTGCCCCCCCCCTCTTCCAGTTGTAGCTATCAAAACTCTCAGCCCTCCCTCTTCCAGGTGTAGCTATCCAAACTCTCAGCCCCCCCCTCTTCCAGGTGTAGCTATCAAAACTCTCAACCCTCCTTCTTCCAGGTGTAGCTATCAAAACTCTCAGCCCTCCTTCTTCCAGGTGTAGCTATCAAAACTCTCTGCCCCCCCCTCTTCCAGTTGTAGCTATCAAAACTCTCAGCCCTCCCTCTTCCAGGTGTAGCTATCCAAACTCTCTGCCCCCCCCCTCTTCCAGGTGTAGCTATCCAAACTCTCAGCCCCCCCTCTTCCAGGTGTAGCTATCAAAACTCTCAGCCCCCCCCCCTTTTCCAGTTGTAGCTATCAAAACTCTCAGCCCCCCCCTCTTCCAGGTGTATCTATCAAAACTCTCAGCCCCCCCCCTCTTCCAGGTGTATCTATCCAAACTCTCAGCCCCCCCCTCTTCCAGGTGTAGCTATCAAAACTCTCAGCCCCCCCTCTTCCAGGTGTAGCTATCAAAACTCTCTGCCCCCCCCTCTTCCAGTTGTAGCTATCAAAACTCTCAGCCCTCCCTCTTCCAGGTGTAGCTATCCAAACTCTCAGCCCCCCCCTCTTCCAGGTGTAGCTATCAAAACTCTCAACCCTCCTTCTTCCAGGTGTAGCTATCAAAACTCTCAGCCCTCCTTCTTCCAGGTGTAGCTATCAAAACTCTCTGCCCCCCCCTCTTCCAGTTGTAGCTATCAAAACTCTCAGCCCTCCCTCTTCCAGGTGTAGCTATCCAAACTCTCTGCCCCCCCCTCTTCCAGGTGTAGCTATCCAAACTCTCAGCCCCCCCTCTTCCAGGTGTAGCTATCAAAACTCTCAGCCCCCCCCCCTCTTCCAGTTGTAGCTATCAAAACTCTCAGCCCCCCCCTCTTCCAGGTGTATCTATCAAAACTCTCAGCCCCCCCCTCTTCCAGGTGTAGCTATCAAAACTCTCAGCCCCCCCTCTTCCAGGTGTATCTATCAAAACTCTCAGCCCCCCCCTCTTCCAGTTGTAGCTATCAAAACTCTCAGCCCCCCCCTCTTCCAGGTGTATCTATCAAAACTCTCAGCCCCCCCCCCCTCTTCCAGGTGTAGCTATCAAAACTCTCAGCCCTCCCTCTTCCAGGTGTATCTATCCAAACTCTCAGCCCCCCCTCTTCCAGGTGTATCTATCAAAACTCTCAGCCCCCCCTCTTCCAGGTGTATCTATCAAAACTCTCAGCCCCCCCCTCTTCCAGGTGTAGCTATCAAAACTCTCAGCCCCCCCGCTTCCAGGTGTATCTATCAAAACTCTCAGCCCTCCCTCTTCCAGGTGTATCTATCCAAACTCTCAGCCCTCCCCCCTCTTCCAGGTGTATCTATCAAAACTCTCAGCCCCCCCCCTCTTCCAGGTGTATCTATCAAAACTCTCAGGCCCCCCCTCTTCCAGGTGTAGCTATCAAAACTCTCAGCCCCCCCTCTTCCAGGTGTATCTATCAAAACTCTCAGCCCTCCCTCTTCCAGGTGTATCTATCCAAACTCTCAGCCCTCCCCCCTCTTCCAGGTGTATCTATCAAAACTCTCAGCCCCCCCCTCTTCCAGGTGTATCTATCAAAACTCTCAGGCCCCCCCTCTTCCAGGTGTAGCTATCAAAACTCTCAACCCCCCCTCTTCCAGGTGTATCTATCAAAACTCTCAGCCCTCCCTCTTCCAGGTGTATCTATCCAAACTCTCAGCCCTCCCCCCTCTTCCAGGTGTATCTATCAAAACTCTCAGCCCCCCCCTCTTCCAGGTGTATCTATCAAAACTCTCAGCCCCCCCCTCTTCCAGGTGTATCTATCCAAACTCTCTGCCCCCCCCTCTTCCAGGTGTATCTATCAAAACTCTCAGCCCTCCCTCTTCCAGTTGTAGCTATCTGAACTCTCAGTCCCCCCTCTTCCAGGTGTATCTATCAAAACTCTCAGCCCCCCCTCTTCCAGGTGTATCTATCAAAACTCTCAGCCCCCCCTCTTCCAGGTGTATCTATCAAAACTCTCAGCCCCCCCCTCTTCCAGGTGTATCTATCAAAACTCTCAGCCCCCCCTCTTCCAGGTGTATCTATCCAAACTCTCAGCCCCCCCCTCTTCCAGGTGTATCTATAAAAACTCTCAGCCCCCCCCCCCTCTTCCAGGTGTATCTATCAAAACTCTCAGCCCCCCCTCTTCCAGGTGTATCTATCAAAACTCTCAGCCCCCCCCTCTTCCAGGTGTAGCTATCAAAACTCTCAGCCCCCCCGCTTCCAGGTGTATCTATCAAAACTCTCAGCCCTCCCTCTTCCAGGTGTATCTATCCAAACTCTCAGCCCTCCCCCCTCTTCCAGGTGTATCTATCAAAACTCTCAGCCCCCCCCTCTTCCAGGTGTATCTATCAAAACTCTCAGGCCCCCCCTCTTCCAGGTGTAGCTATCAAAACTCTCAGCCCCCCCTCTTCCAGGTGTATCTATCAAAACTCTCAGCCCTCCCTCTTCCAGGTGTATCTATCCAAACTCTCAGCCCTCCCCCCTCTTCCAGGTGTATCTATCAAAACTCTCAGCCCCCCCCTCTTCCAGGTGTATCTATCAAAACTCTCAGGCCCCCCCTCTTCCAGGTGTAGCTATCAAAACTGTCAACCCCCCCTCTTCCAGGTGTATCTATCAAAACTCTCAGCCCTCCCTCTTCCAGGTGTATCTATCCAAACTCTCAGCCCTCCCCCCTCTTCCAGGTGTATCTATCAAAACTCTCAGCCCCCCCCTCTTCCAGGTGTATCTATCAAAACTCTCAGCCCTCCCTCTTCCAGGTGTATCTATCAAAACTCTCAGCCCCCCCCTCTTCCAGGTGTATCTATCAAAACTCTCAGCCCTCCCTCTTCCAGGTGTATCTATCAAAACTCTCAGCCCTCCCCTCTTCCAGGTGTATCTATCCAAACTCTCAGCCCTCCCCCCTCTTCCAGGTGTATCTATCAAAACTCTCAGCCCCCCCCTCTTCCAGGTGTATCTATCAAAACTCTCAGCCCTCCCTCTTCCAGGTGTATCTATCAAAACTCTCAGCCCTCCCCTCTTCCAGGTGTAGCTATCCAAACTCTCAGCCCCCCTCCCCTCTAGCTATCCAAGTCCACTAGATGAAGAGCTGAAATGACATCTGGGTATTTACTGCATGTTCCATTTAGAAATTTTAACAAAATCCCAAACTAGAAGACGTTCTACTGTCATTTACTGAGAATTCATCATGTACGATTGCATTGTGTCCCGCTATTGGTTCACCGCCATGTCGATGTCAAAGCCGACATGTTTATGACATCCTGCCATTTAAAATAACCTCGAAATATCACATACTATAAAACATTTATTTTCCTCATATTTAAACGGCCTACTATTTAGGACGTACGTATGGGTGTTCGGACACGGCTACCGTCTGTCTCACATACAGGCTTTTAGGAAATCTCTCTGTGTTTGCATCCCAAATGGAACCCTATTCCCTATATAGTGCACTACTTTAGACCAGAGCCCTATGGAACCCTATTCCCTATATATAGTGCACTACTTTAGACCAGAGCCCTATGGAACCCTATTGCCTATATAGTGCACTACTTTAGACCAGAGCCCTATGGAACCCTATTCCCTATATAGTGCACTACTTTAGACCAGAGCCCTATGAGATAGGCTTCTTACGCCTAGCCTAAGTTGCCTAAAAGCCTATCTCATAGGGCTCTGGTCTAAAGTAGTGCACTATATAGGGAATAGGGTTCCATAGGGCTCTGGTCAAAAGTAGTGCACTATATAGGCAATAGGGTTCCATTTGAGACACATTCCTTCATTTTTTTCACCCACTAACCTCTAACCTCCTGAGCTGTCGTCCTCCTGTGATACAGAGATGAGGATCTGACATTTCTGGACTCGTCTTCCTGACATCTGAAGTTCCCAAAGCTTCTTGGCATGAGCAGGATTCTCTACTTCACAGCCTGTCGGGATTTAATGGAGTGGAGTGCAGTGCAGTGAAATATTAGCCATTTTGCCACACAGTGAACATCCTAGTGGAAAGATGAGGAATGATTGGACTAATTTGTGTCCCTCATTATGTTCCTCATACCATGTTCCTGCACTGAGGAGAGAGAGAGAAAATAATAATGTGATCTGTGGTTGGCTGTAACTCTCTGTTCATCTAAACTATACAGTCTCCTCTCTCCACTCCTATCTCTCCCCTCTCTCCACTCCTATCTCTCCCCTCTCTCCACTCCTATCTCTCTCTCCTCTCTCCTCTCTCCACTCCAATCTCTCCCCTCTCTCCTCTCTCCTCTCTCCACTCCAATCTCTCCCCTCTCTCCACTCCTATCTCTCTCCTCTCCTATCTCTCTCTCCTCTCCCCTCTCTCCACTCCTATCTCTCCCCTCTCTCCACTCCAATCTCTCTCCTCTCCCCTCTCTCCACTCCAATCTCTCTCCTCTCCCCTCTCTCCACTCCTATCTCTCTCCTCTCCCTGCTCTCCTCTCTTCATTCCTATCTCCCCTCTCCTCTCCTCTACTCTTAACTTTCTCCTCAGCTCACCCCTCTCTCCACTCCTATCGTTCTCCTCTCCTCTCCTCTCCTCTCCTCTCCTCTCCTCTCCTCTCCTCTCCTCTCCTCTCCTCTCCTCTCCTCTCCTCTCCTCTCCTCTCCTATATCCTCTCTCTCTCTCTCTCTCTCTCTCTCTCTCTCTCTCTCTCTCTCTCTCTCTCTCTCTCTCTCTCTCTCTCTCTCTCTCTCTCTCCTGTACTCTCCTCTCCTCTCCTCTCCTCTCCTCTCCTCTCCTCTCCTCTCCTCTCCTCTCCTGTACTCTCCTCTCCTGTACTCTCCTCTCCTCTCCTCTCCTCTCCTCTCCTCTCCTCTCCTCTCCTCTCCTCTCCTCTCCTCCTCTCTCCTCTCCCCTGTACTATTTTCATATCAGTGATTACTCCTAACAGCCCTGTCCTTGGGTCCCCTGAAGCTACAGTAGTGGTCCCTACAGAGTCCGTATCTAATCCTTTGTATCTATCCTCTCTCTCCCCAGGTCCGTTGAAGCTCGTGGTCCCTACAGAGTCAGTGTCTAACCCACTGTCTCTCTCTCTCTCTCTCCGCAGGTCCGTTGAAGCTCGTGGTCCCTACAGAGTCCGTGTCCTCCTACCTGGGTGACACGGCTCTGCTGCGCTGTGAGGTGACTGGGGATCCGATGCCCGTGGTACGCTGGCAGAAGAACAGAGAGGACCTGCCCCTCACCTTAACCCCAGAGAGCAGAGTGGTGGTACTGCCCTCTGGATCGCTTCAGGTTAGCAAGGTTCAACCACCAGACTCTGCCACCTACCGCTGCCTGGCAGACAACCCTGGCAGCGCCCGCACCGGCAGTGATGCAGATCTACGCGTGTTGCCAGGTACAATAGCTAACTCCTTCTTAACCTATTTAATAACATAAATCTTCTGCCCACAGAGGTAAATCAAACTAGCTAGACATGATTTGGTTCTGGGTTCTGAGATCAACTCCTAATGTACTTGAACAGTGAGGTGGGACACTGGATAGTAATATAATGCAGTTAAATGTAATTTTGGATGAATCCTCTGTCCAGTGAATACATCATCTTGGTTTTCCTCTCAGAAGGACACCGGCTGAGGGTTTGTTAAAGCATTTCGCAATACTGTACATTTTCAAACCTAGAACCCAGAAACCGTCCGGTCCCTATGGACGGTCTTAAAACCTCCAGCACATCCCTTATGTATCCTGTAATGTAGTCACCATAGCTGATCCTCTTATAACCACTATACTACAGCTCAGTAGGCCTCGTTTGACCTTATTTGAGTGTATGGTGCTGTGTATGACTGACCTCCAGCGTGATGAATATCCCTGATGTTGTCTGTGTATCCTGTAATTTAATCACTGTGGTTTATCCTCGTTTGACCTTTAAAGACCCAGTGTAGTCAAGAACATGACTGTTGTGTGTTTTACTTCTATATCCGCATTATAAAGTTGGAATAATGCTGTGAAATTGTGAAAATTATGCTAATGTCCTTTTAGTGTAAAGGCTGTTTGAAAAGACTGCCTGGAAATTACAGCCTGTTTTGGTGACATCACCAGGCAGTAAATTAGTTAATAGACCAATAAGAAAGAGAGTTCCAACCTCTCTGCCAATAACAGTTCGTTATCTGTTTCCCCCTCCCCACTCAGACTACTCCCAGACAGTCCTAGCTAAATTCTTGCTTGAGAAATTGCTCTTCGCTAAGAAGCATATTTTAAATAAAAAAATAATAATAATAATTTTAATTGAAAACCAGTCACTGTAAGCTACTTAATTGTTACCCGGAAATGATTTGATATTGAGATGAAAAGGGCTGCATTGGACCTTTAAATTGCTGCAACAACAGAATGTTCTTCATCTACTTGATCTTGTAAAGGGCTTAGTAGAAGCCCTGTTTTTCTACACTTTACTGTCCACATCAGGTCTGTTCTCTCTGAAGATCACATCAAATCAAATTTGTCACGTGCGCCGAATACAACAGGTGTAGTAGACCTTACAGTGAAATGCTGAATACAACAGGTGTAGTAGACCTTACAGTGAAATGCTGAATACAACAGGTGTAGTAGACCTTACAGTGAAATGCTGAATACAACAGGTGTAGTAGACCTTACAGTGAAATGCTGAATACACCAGGTGTAGACCTTACAGTAAAATGCTGAATACAACAGGTGTAGACCTTACAGTGAAATGCTGAATACAACAGGTGTAGACCTTACAGTGAAATGCTGAATACAACAGGTGTAGACCTTACAGTGAAATGCTGAATAGAACAGGTAGACCTTACAGTGAAATGCTGAATCCACAGGTGTAGACCTTACAGTGAAATGCTGAATACAACAGGTGTATACCTTACAGTGAAATGCTGAATACAACAGATGTAGTAGACCTTACAGTGAAATGCTGAATACAACAGGTGTAGTAGACCTCACAGTGAAATGCTGAATACAACAGGTGTAGTAGACCTCACAGTGAAATGCTGAATACAACAGGTGTAGTAGACCTCACAGTGAAATGCTGAATACAACAGGTGTAGTAGACCTCACAGTGAAATGCTGAATACAACAGGTGTAGACCTTACAGTGAAATGCTGAATACAACAGGTGTAGTAGACCTTACAGTGGAATGCTGAATACAACAGATGTAGTAGACCTTACAGTGAAATGCTGAATACAACAGGTGTAGTAGACCTTACAGTGAAATGCTGAATACAACAGGTGTAGTAGACCTTACAGTGAAATGCTGAATACAACGGGTGTAGACCTTACAGTGAAATGCTGAATACAACAGGTGTAGACCATACAGTGAAATACTGAATACAACAGGTGTAGTAGACCTTACAGTGAAATGCTGAATACAACAGGTGTAGTAGACCTTACAGTGAAATGCTGAATACAACAGGTGTAGTAGACCTCACAGAGAAATGCTGAATACAACAGGTGTAGTAGACCTCAGTGAAATGCTGAATACAACAGGTGTAGTAGACCTCAGTGAAATGCTGAATACAACAGGTGTAGTAGACCTCACAGTGAAATGCTGAATACAACAGGTGTAGCAGACCTCACAGTGAAATGCTGAATACAACAGGTGTAGTAGACCTTACAGTGAAATGCTGAATACAACAGGTGTAGTAGACCTTACAGTGAAATGCTGAATACAACAGGTGTAGTAGACCTTACAGTGAAATGCTGAATACAACAGGTGTAGACCTTACAGTGAAATGCTGAATACAACAGGTGTAGTAGACCTTACAGTGAAATGCTGAATACAACAGGTGTAGACCTTACAGTGAAATGCTGAATACAACAGGTGTAGTAGACCTTACAGTGAAATGCTGAATACAACAGGTGTAGTAGACCTTAGAGTGAAATGCTGAATACAACAGGTGTAGTAGACCTTACAGTGAAATGCTGAATACAACAGGTGTAGTAGACCTTACAGTGAAATGCTGAATACAACAGGTGTAGTAGACCTTACAGTGAAATGCTGAATACAACAGGTGTTGTAGACCTTACAGTGAAATGCTGAATACAACAGGTGTAGTAGACCTTACAGTGAAATGCTGAATACAACAGGTGTAGTAGACCTTACAGTGAAATGCTGAATACAACAGGTGTAGTAGACCTTACAGTGAAATGCTGAATACAACAGGTGTAGACCTTACAGTGAAATGCTGAATACAACAGGTGTAGTAGACCTTACAGTGAAATGCTGAATACAACAGGTGTAGACCTTACAGTGAAATGCTGAATACAACAGGTGTAGTAGACCTTACAGTGAAATGCTGAATACAACAGGTGTAGTAGACCTTACAGTGAAATGCTGAATACAACAGGTGTAGTAGACCTTACAGTGAAATGCTGAATACAACAGGTGTAGACCTTACAGTGAAATGCTGAGTACAACAGGTGTAGTAGACCTTACAGTGAAATGCTGAATACAACAGGTGTAGACCTTACAGTGAAATGCTGAGTACAACAGGTGTAGTAGACCTTACAGTGAAATGCTGAATACAACAGGTTTAGTAGACCTCACAGTGAAATGCTGAATACAACAGGTGTAGTAGACCTTACAGTGAAATGCTGAATACAACAGGTGTAGTAGACCTCACAGTGAAATGCTGAATACAACAGGTTTAGTAGACCTCACAGTGAAATGCTGAATACAACAGGTGTAGTAGACCTTACAGTGAAATGCTGAATACAACAGGTGTAGACCTTACAGTGACATGCTGAATACAACAGGTGTAGTAGACCTTACAGTGAAATGCTGAATACAACAGGTGTAGTAGACCTTACAGTGAAATGCTGAATACAACAGGTGTAGCACCAATTTGTAAGTCGCTCTGGATAAGAGCGTCTGCTAAATGACTTAAATGTAAATGTAAATGTAGACCTTACAGTGAAATGCTGAATACAACAGATGTAGTAGACCTTACAGTGAAATGCTGAATCCAACAGGTGTAGTAGACCTCACAGTGAAATGCTGAATACAACATGTGTAGTAGACCTCACAGTGAAATGCTGAATACAACAGGTGTAGTAGACCTTACAGTGAAATGCTGAATACAACAGATGTAGTAGACCTTACAGTGAAATGCTGAATACAACGGGTGTAGACCTTACAGTGAAATGCTGAATACAACAGGTGTAGACCATACAGTGAAATACTGAATACAACAGGTGTAGTAGACCTTACAGTGAAATGCTGAATACAACAGGTGTAGTAGACCTTACAGTGAAATGCTGAATACAACAGGTGTAGTAGACCTCACAGTGAAATGCTGAATACAACAGGTGTAGTAGACCTCAGTGAAATGCTGAATACAACAGGTGTAGTAGACCTTACAGTGAAATGCTGACTACAAAAATCTTAGTCCTGTATTTACGCTTTGCCTGTTTGATGGTTCGTCGGAGGGCATATTGGGATTTCTTATATGCTTCTGGGTTAGAGTCCCTCTCCTTGAAAGCGGCAGCTCTAGCCTTTAGCTCAGTGCAGATGTTGCCTGTAGTCCATGGCTTCTGGTTGGGGTACATTTCCTTTTTACATTTACAGACAGACAGACAGACAGACAGACAGACAGACAGACAGACAGACAGACAGACAGACAGACAGACAGACAGACAGACAGACAGACAGACAGACAGACAGACAGACAGACAGACAGACAGACAGACAGACAGACAGACAGACAGACAGACAGACAGACAGACCATATCTCTCTCCTGAGGTCTGTGACCTTTACCGCCAGAGACACGACATCACAGAGGGAGATGAAGTACTCCTGGATTCTCAATAGAGTGGACGGACATGACGCTTTGCCCGCTGGAAAAATGATCATGGCATTTTACCGTTTCCATGGTGATTAGTGATAACGATAGAATTGGGAATTAGAATTCTTCATTTACACAGATCTGTATGGTAACAACCCTAGCTGTTACCATTCTCTATGGTTACAACACTAGCTGTTACCATTCTCTATGGTAACAACCCTAGCTGTTACCATTCTCTATGGTAACAACACTAGCTGTTACCATTCTCTATGGTAACAACCCTAGCTGTTACCATTCTCTATGGTAACAACCCTAGCTGTTACCATTCTCTATGGTAACAAACCTAGCTGTTACCATTCTCTATGGTAACAACCCTAGCTGTTACCATTCTCTATGGTAACAACCCTAGCTGTTACCATTCTCTATGGTAACAAACCTAGCTGTTACCATTCTCTATGGTAACAACCCTAGCTGTTACCATTCTCTATGGTTACAACCCTAGCTGTTACCATTCTCTATGGTAACAAACCTAGCTGTTACCATTCTCTATGGTAACAAACCTAGCTGTTACCATTCTCTATGGTAACAACCCTAGCTGTTACCATTACTGCAGGTACCGCCAGCAGGAGGCTCTCACTGAGCATGTGCAAGAATCAATAGTTGTTCCAAGCTGCCGAGCGAGAAGGGAAGACGGTGCTCATCCAAATTCACATACCGGTTGACTAGGTAGACAATGTGTCCATCTGACGGTCTCCTTTGATAGTTCAACTTGTAATCAATTCGGCGTGTTCCTCCCTATCAGAGATGCGAGGTTAAGCGTCAGACACGACCTGTTGCTGTGCTGTCCTGACGCATACGATCTCAGAATGAACACGTTAGTTCCAAAGCCTGTGTATCCCGAATGGCAACCTATTCCCTAATGGGTCCCGGTCAAAAGTAGTGCACTATGTAGGGAATGGGGTTCTGGTCTAAAGTAGTGCACTATGTAGGGAATAGGGTTCCATAGGGCTCTGGTCTAAAGTAGTGCACTATATAGAGAATAGGGAGCCATTTGGGACACAAGCTTAGTCTCCTCATTGTGAGTGCTAACTCTCTCCTGGCATAGCGCATTATTCTGCTGACAGCTGTCTCTGGTAAAGGCAAATACCTAGTTGCGTCTTCCGCATTTAATCCAACCCCTCTGTATCAGAGAGATGCGGGGGGGGGTTGCCTTAATCGACATCCACGGCACCCAGGGGACAGTGGGTTTAACTGCCTTGCACAGGGGCAGAATGGCAGATTTTTACCTTGTCAGCTCGGGATTTGATCCGGCAACCTTCTGGTCACTGGCCCGATGCTCTAACCACTAGGCTACCTGGTTGATCTGCCTGATTCAAACCCCGTGTTCACCAAGATGTTAAGGAGGCAACCTGGGACTCAAACATCCGTTTAGACTTTAATCATAGTTTTTTTAGGCTTTAATCAAAAGTTTTTAGGCTTTAATCATTGTTTTTTGCCTTTAATCTGTGTTTTTAGGCTTTAATCATTGTTTTTAGGCTTTAATCATTGTTTTAAGGCTTTAATCACTGTTTTGGGGCTTTAATCATTGAAGAATATATCTGAAAAATGACTCATGAGCTTAGTTGAACTGTTTAACCCCATTAGAACCTAGGTGGGAGAGCTGTAAGACGTAGTCAACAAGCCACTGTGTTGAAGACATTAGTTGTAGCTTTATTTATACCATAATGGGGTTGTTCACCAGCATTGTATAACAAATATGTTGTTTCAACCAACTGCCAGTTTTCTATTTTCTATTTGTTCCTTCCAATGTTTTCGTGCTCCAATGCCACACCATTTCATTCACCATCCCGTTCACTATGGCATACAGAGAAATGTATGTTTATTCAGTGTTTATGCAAATGCCATGAGACATTTTTATTCCCAATTCCATTCACAGTGAGTCACGCTACTTGTTGTGGATCTTCACATTACAAGATACAGTTGAAGTCGGAAGTTTTCATGCACTTAGTTTGGAGTCATTAAAACTCGTTTTTCAACCACGCCACAAATTTCTTGTTAACAAACTATAGTTTTGGCAAGTCGGTTAGGACATCTACTTTGTGCATGACACAAGTAATATTTCCAACAATTGTTTACAGACAGATTATTTCACTTATAATTCACTGTATCACAATTCCAGTGGGTCAGAAGTTTACATACACTAAGTTGACTGTGCCTTTAAACAGCTTGGAAAATTCCAGAAAATTATGTCATGGCTTTAGAAGCTTCTGATAGGCTAATTGACATCATTTTAGTCAATTGGAGGTGTACCTGTGGATATATTTCAAGGCCTACCTTCAAACTCAGTGACTCTTTGCTTGACATCATGGGAAAATCAAAATATATCAGCCAAGACCTCAGAAAAAAATGGTAGACCTCCACAGGTCTGGTTCATCCTTGGGAGCAATTTCCAAATGCCTGAAGGTACTACGTTCATCTGTACAATAGTACGCAAGTATAAACACCATGGGTCCACACAGCCGTCGTGCCGCTCAGGAAGGAGACGCGTTCTGTCTCCTGGAGATGAACGTACTTTGGTGCGAAAAGTGCAAATCAATCCCAGAACAACAGCAAAGGACCTTGTGAAGATGCTGGAGGAAACGGGCAAAAAAATATCTATATCCACAGTAAAACGAGTCCTATATCGACATAACCTCAAAAGCCGCTCAGCAAGGAAGAAGCCGCTGCTCCAAAACCGCCATAAAAAAGCCAGACTACGGTTTGTAACTGCACATGGGGACAAAGATTGTGCTTTTTGGAGAAATGTCCTCTGGTCTGATGAAACAAAAATAGAACTGTTTGAC
Organism: Salvelinus alpinus; assembly: GCF_045679555.1. Classification (NCBI taxonomy): domain Eukaryota; kingdom Metazoa; phylum Chordata; class Actinopteri; order Salmoniformes; family Salmonidae; genus Salvelinus; species Salvelinus alpinus. The sequence continues at coordinate 115,400,928 of NC_092086.1, read as the reverse complement.
CATAATGACCATCGTTATGTTTGGAGGAAAAAGGAGGAGGCTTGCAAGCCAACGAACACCATCCCAACCGTGAAGCACGGGGGTGGCAGCATCATGTTGTGGGGGTGATTTGCTGCAGGAGAGACTGGTGCACTTCACAAAATAGATGGCATCGTGAGGAAGGAAAATTATGTGGATATATTGAAGCAACATCTCAAGACATCAGTCAGGAAGTTAAAGCTTGGTCGCAAATGGGTCTTCCAAATGGACAATGACCCCAAGCATACTTCCAAAGTTGTGGCAAAATGGCTTAAGGACAACAAAGTCAAGGTATTGGAGTGGCCATCGCAAAGCCCTGACCTCAATCCTATAGAAAATGTGTGGGCAGAACTGAAAAAGCGTGTGCGAGCAAGGAGGCCTACAAACCTGACTCAGTTACACCAGCTCTGTCAGGAGGAATGGACCAAAATTCACCCAACTTATTGTGGGAAGCTTGTGGAAGGCTACCCGAAACATTTGACTCAAGTTAAACAATTTAAAGGCAATGCTACCAAATACTAATTGAGTGTATGTAAACTTTTGACCCACTGGGAATGTGATGAAAGAAATAAAAGCTGAAATAAATCGTTCTTTCTACTATTATTCTGACATTTCACATTCTTAAAATAAAGTGGTGATCCTAACTAACGTAAGACAGGGAAGTTTTACTCGGATTAAATGTCAGGAATTGTGAAAAACTGAGTTTAAATGTATTTGGCTAAGGTTTATTTAAACTTCTGACTTCAACTGTAGTTTACGTTTAAATAATTTAGCAGACACTCTTATCCAGAGCGACTTACAGGAGCAATTAGGGGTTAAGTGCTTTTGCTCAAAGGGACATCAACAGATTTTACACCTTGTCATCTCAGGGATTTGAACCAGTGACATTTTGGTTACTAGATAAACACTCTAACCGCTAGGCAGATTACAGTCTTCCCTCTCAAGATGCATATCTGTTGCCCGTATGTAAATTATCACATCCTATCACAACTGTTCCTGTGAAAGAAATCTAGTCAAGTTTCGGTAAAATCAAAGGATTTTATTTTGTAAAGCTTCTGCTATTTCCTACAATACAAAACGGGTCATGTGACATGGATCTAATTCATCCAGTCAAACACACAAACACTTATGCACACACACACACACACACACACACACACACACACACACACACACACACACACACACACACACACACACACACACACACACACACACACACACACACACACACATATGCACACACACTCACACACACTTATGGACACACATATACACACACACACACACAGTTATGCACACACACACACACACACACACAAGCAAACACTTATGCACACACACACACACACACTCTTATGGAGACACACATACACACACACTTATGCACACACACACACACATAATTATGCACACACACACACAATTATACATATACTTATGCACACATATACACAGACACTTATAGTCACACACACACACACACACAGACACACACACACACACGCATTTAACTACCTCTCCAGTTGCTTTAGGATGTGTATGCCTGTGGAAACAAAAGCTTTTGGAGGGCCATTTCAGTTCTATCTCACAGCCAATTGCTCTGGAGCCCTGAACCATGAGTCTACCTGACACACACACACACACACACACACACACACACACACACACACACACACCCTCCATCTCCCTGTCTGTCAGATAAACCACTGTTTAACTACATATCCCTGCCTGCCTGCCTACACTTTGCGTTGTTGGGGAAAGAACATTCACAATCACATTGAAGAAATCCCCCAGTGTAGTGGTGACTGGTGAAATCCCCCAGTCTAGTGGTGACTGGAGAAATCCCCCAGTCTAGTGGTGACTGGTGAAATCCCCCAGCGTAATGGTGACTGGAGAAATCCCCCAGTCTAGTGGTGACTGGAGAAATCCCCCAGTGTAATGGTGACTGGAGAAATCCCCCAGTCTAGTGGTGACTGGAGAAATCCCCCAGTCTAGTGGTGACTGGTGAAATCCCCCAGTGTAGTGGTGACTGGTGAAATCCCCCAGTCTAGTGGTGACTGGTGAAATCCCCCAGTCTAGTGGTGACTGGTGAAATCCCCCAGTCTAGTGGTGACTGGTGAAATCCCCCAGTCTAGTGGTGACTGGTGAAATCCCCCAGTCTAGTGGTGACTGGAGAAATCCCCCAGTGTAATGGTGACTGGAGAAATCCCCCAGTCTAGTGGTGACTGGTGAAATCCCCCAGTCTAGTGGTGACTGGTGAAATCACCCAGTCTAGTGGTGACTGGAGAAATCCCCCAGTCTAGTGGTGACTGGTGAAATCCCCCAGTCTAGTGGTGACTGGTGAAATCCCCCAGTCTAGTGGTGACTGGTGAAATCCCCCAGTCTAGTGGTGACTGGTGAAATCCCCCAGTGTAGTGGTGACTGGTGAAATTCCCCAGTGTAATGGTGACTGGAGAAATCCCCCAGTCTAGTGGTGGCTGGAGAAATCCCCCAGTCTAGTGGTGACTGGTGAAATCCCCCAGCGTAATGGTGACTGGAGAAATCCCCCAGTCTAGTGGTGACTGGAGAAATCCCCCAGTCTAGTGGTGACTGGAGAAATCCCCCAGTGTAATGGTGACTGGTGAAATCCCCCAGTCTAGTGGTGACTGGTGAAATCCCCCAGTGTAGTGGTGACTGGAGAAATCCCCCAGTGTAATGGTGACTGGAGAAATCCCCCAGTCTAGTGGTGACTGGAGAAATCCCCCAGTGTAGTGGTGACTGGTGAAATCCCCCAGTCTAGTGGTGACTGGTGAAATCCCCCAGTGTAATGGTGACTAGAGTTGGATTACCTGAATGGGGTGTCTTAAACAGGTTAGGTTTGTCGAGCCACTGTTGTTGGCATGTTAAGATATAAGGGTGTTGGAGGAATGCATTGTGGCTTATGTTACCCCACAGTGATGTGTGTTGTTCCCTCCTTAGTGTGTGTTGTTCCCTCCTTAGTGTCTGGTGTTCCCTCCTTAGTGTCTGGTGTGCCCTCCTTAGTGTGTGTTGTGCCCTCCTTAGTGTGTGTTGTTCCCTCCTTAGTGTCTGGTGTTCCCTCCTTAGTGTCTGGTGTTCCCTCCTTAGTGTGTGTTGTTCCGTCCTTAGTGTGTGTTGTTCCCTCCTTAGTGTGTGTTGTGCCCTCCTTAGTGTCTGGTGTTCCCTCCTTAGTGTGTGTTGTTCCCTCCTCAGTGTCTGGTGTTCCCTCCTTAGTGTCTGGTGTTCCCTCCTCAGTGTGTGTTGTTCCCTCCTTAGTGTGTGTTGTTCCCTCCTTAGTGTGTGTTGTTCCCTCCTCAGTGTGTGTTGTTCCCTCCTTAGTGTGTGTTGTTCCCTCCTTAGTGTCTGGTGTGCCCTCCTTAGTGTGTGTTGTTCCCTCCTTAGTGTGTGTTGTTCCCTCCTTAGTGTGTGTTGTTCCCTCCTTAGTGTCTGGTGTTCCCTCCTTAGTGTCTGGTATTCCCTCCTTAGTGTCTGGTGTTCCCTCCTTAGTGTCTGGTGTTCCCTCCTTAGTGTGTGTTGTTCCCTCCTTAGTGTCTGGTGTTCCCTCCTTAGTGTGTGTTGTTCCCAATTTACATTGTATTTGCCCTCAGCAACAGTCTCTTGTCTCTTGTTAAGATAGTTCTATATAAACCACAGGGCTTGTTAGGAGATGAGACAACAGTAAGAAACAGAACATTTAAGTGAGTGATTCTCATGGGGTTATTCTGGCCCCCAAAAACATTACAGTGAAGTTAAAACGCCGTAGGACATACTGGCCTCGGGATGAGATTGAATTAAACATTTTGAGCCGTTTGAAAAAATGATTCAGATGATGTTTCCCATTGAAATATGTAGTCATTCATCCACTGACAACCACACTATTATAACCAGCCACTAGCTTAACCAGCCACTAGTTTAACCAGCCACTAGCTTAACCAGCCACTAGTTTAACCAGCCACTAGTATAACCAGCAACTAGTTTAACCAGCCACTATTATAACCAGCCACTAGTTTAACCAGCCACTATTATAACCAGCCACTAGCTTAACCAGCCACTATTATAACCAGCAACTAGTTTAACCAGCCACTATTATAACCAGCCACTAGTTTAACCAGCCACTATTATAACCAGCCACTAGCTTAACCAGCCACTATTATAACCAGCCACTAGTTTAACCAGCCACTAGTTTAACCAGCCACTATTATAACCAAACACTAGTTTAACCAGCCACTATTATAACCAAACACAGGTTTAACCAGCCACTAGCTTAACCAGCCACTAGTTTAACCAGCCACTATTATAACCAAACACTAGTTTAACCAGCCACTAGTTTAACCAGACACTAGTTTAAACAGCCACTAGTTTAACCAGCCACTATTATAACCAGCCACTAGTTTAACCAGCCACTATTATAACCAGCCACTAGTTTAACCAGCCACTAGTTTAACCAGCCACTAGTTTAACCAGCAACTAGTTTAACCAGCCACTATTATAACCAGCCACTAGCTTAACCAGCCACTATTATAACCAAACACTCGTTTAACCAGCCACTAGCTTAACCAGCCACTAGTTTAACCAGCCACTAGTTTAACCAGCCACTATTATAACCAAACACTAGTTTAACCAGCCACTATTATAACCAAACCCTAGCTTAACCAGCCACTAGTTTAACCAGCCGTTAGTTTAACCAGCCATTATTATAACCAAATACTAGTTTAACCAGACACTATTATAACCAGCCGCTATTATAACCAGCCACTAGTTTAACCAGCCACTAGTTTAACCAGCCACTAGTTTAACCAGCCACTAGTTTAACCAGCCACTAGTTTAACCAGCCACTAGCTTAACCAGCCACTAGTTTAACCAGCCACTAGTTTAACCAGCCACTATTATAACCAGCCACTAGTATAACCAGCAGCTAGTTTAACCAGCCATTATTATAACCAGCCACTAGTTCAACCAGCCACTATTATAACCAAACACTAGTTTTACCAGCCACTAGTTTAACCAGCCACTAGTTTAACCAGCCACTAGTTTTACCAGCCACTAGTTTTACCAGCCACTATTATAACCAGCCACTAGTTTAACCAGCCACTGTTATAACCAGCCACTGTTATAACCAGCCACTAGTTTAACCAGCCACTAGTTTAACCAGCCACTATTATAACCAGCCACTAGTTTAACCAGCCACTAGTTTAACCAGCCACTAGTTTAACCAGCCACTATTATAACCAGCCACTATTATAACCAGCCACTATTATAACCAGCCACTAGTTTAACCAGCCACTAGTTTAACCAGCCACTAGTTTAACCAGCCACTATTTTAACCAGCCACTATTATAACCAGCCACTAGTTTAACCAGCCACTATTATAACCAGCCACTAGCTTAACCAGCCACTATTATAACCAGCAACTAGTTTAACCAGCCACTATTATAACCAGCCACTAGTTCAACCAGCCACTATTATAACCAAACACTAGTTTTACCAGCCACTAGTTTAACCAGCCACTAGTTTAACCAGCCACTAGTTTTACCAGCCACTAGTTTTACCAGCCACTATTATAACCAGCCACTAGTTTAACCAGCCACTGTTATAACCAGCCACTGTTATAACCAGCCACTAGTTTAACCAGCCACTAGTTTAACCAGCCACTATTATAACCAGCCACTAGTTTAACCAGCCACTAGTTTAACCAGCCACTAGTTTAACCAGCCACTATTATAACCAGCCACTATTATAACCAGCCACTATTATAACCAGCCACTAGTTTAACCAGCCAGTAGTTTAACCAGCCACTAGTTTAACCAGCCACTATTTTAACCAGCCACTATTATAACCAGCCACTAGTTTAACCAGCCACTAGTTTAACCAGCCACTATTATAACCAGCCACTAGTTTAACCAGCCACTAGTTTAACCAGCCACTAGTTTAACCAGCCACTATTATAACCAGCCACTATTATAACCAGCCACTATTATAACCAGCCACTAGTTTAACCAGCCACTAGTTTAACCAGCCACTAGTTTAACCAGCCACTATTTTAACCAGCCACTATTATAACCAGCCACTAGTTTAACCAGCCACTATTATAACCAGCCACTAGCTTAACCAGCCACTATTATAACCAGCAACTAGTTTAACCAGCCACTATTATAACCAGCCACTAGTTCAACCAGCCACTATTATAACCAAACACTAGTTTTACCAGCCACTAGTTTAACCAGCCACTAGTTTAACCAGCCACTAGTTTTACCAGCCACTAGTTTTACCAGCCACTATTATAACCAGCCACTAGTTTAACCAGCCACTGTTATAACCAGCCACTGTTATAACCAGCCACTAGTTTAACCAGCCACTAGTTTAACCAGCCACTATTATAACCAGCCACTAGTTTAACCAGCCACTAGTTTAACCAGCCACTAGTTTAACCAGCCACTATTATAACCAGCCACTATTATAACCAGCCACTATTATAACCAGCCACTAGTTTAACCAGCCAGTAGTTTAACCAGCCACTAGTTTAACCAGCCACTATTTTAACCAGCCACTATTATAACCAGCCACTAGTTTAACCAGCCACTATTATAACCAGCCACTAGTTTAACCAGCCACTATTATAACCAGCCACTATTATAACCAGCCACTATTATAACCAGCCACTATTATAACCAGCCACTAGTTTAACCAGCCACTAGTTCAACCAGCCACTATTATAACCAGCCACTAGTTTAACCAGCCACTAGTTTAACCAGCCACTATTATAACCAGCCACTAGTTTAACCTGCCACTAGTTTAACCAGCCACTAGTTTAACCAGCCACTGTTATAACCAGCCACTAGTTTAACCAGCCACTAGTTTAACCAGCCACTAGTTAAACCAGCCACTAGTTTATCCAGCCACTATTATAACCAGCCACTAGTTTAACCAGCCACTATTATAACCAGCCACTAGTTTAACCAGCCACTAGTTTAACCAGCCACTAGTTTAACCAGCCACTATTATAACCAGCCACTAGTTTAACCAGCCACTGTTATAACCAGCCACTATTATAACCAGCCACTATTATATCCAGCCACTAGTTTAACCAGCCACTAGTTTAACCAGCCACTATTATAACCAGCCACTATTATAACCAGCCACTAGTTTAACCAGCCACTAGTTTAACCAGCCACTATTATAACCAGCCACTATTATAACCAGCCACTAGTTTAACCAGCCACTAGTTTAACCAGCCACTAGTTTAACCAGCCACTAGTTTAACCAGCCACTATTATAACCAGCCACTATTATAACCAGCAACTCGTTTAACCAGCCACTAGTTTAACCAGCCACTATTATAACCAGCCACTAGTTTAACCAGCCACTATTATAACCAGCCACTAGTTTAACCAGCCACTATTATAACTAGCCACTAGCTTAACCAGCCACTATTATAACCAAACACTAGTTTTACCAGCCACTAGTTTAACCAGCCACTAGTTTAACCAGCCACTAGTTTAACCAGCCACTATTATAACCAGCCACTATTATAACCAGCAACTCGTTTAACCAGCCACTAGTTTAACCAGCCACTATTATAACCAGCCACTAGTTTAACCAGCCACTATTATAACCAGCCACTAGTTTAACCAGCCACTATTATAACTAGCCACTAGCTTAACCAGCCACTATTATAACCAAACACTAGTTTTACCAGCCACTAGTTTAACCACCCACTAGTTTAACCAGCCACTATTATAACCAGCCACTAGTTTAACCAGCCATTATTTTACCAGCCACTATTATAACCAGCCACTAGTTTAACCAGCCACTAGTTTAACCAGCCACTATTATAACCAGCCACTAGTTTAACCAGCCACTATTATAACCAGCCACTATTATAACCAGCCACTAGTTTAACCAGCCACTAGTTTAACCAGCCACTAGTTTAACCAGCCACTAGTTTAAACAGCCACTATTATAACCAGCCACTAGTTTAACCAGCCATTATTTTACCAGCCACTAGTTTAATTATTTTACCAGCCACAAGTTTAATCAGCCAGCCACTGTTATAACATTACAAACTAGTTTAACCAGCTGATAGTTCAATCTCTTACACCAACTGGTTAATTTTGTTCCCTCCTCAGTGTGTGTTGTTCCCTCCTTAGTGTGTGTTGTTCCCTCCTTAGTGTGTGTTGTTCCCTCCTCAGTGTGTGTTGTTCCCTCCTTAGTGTGTGTTGTTCCCTCCTTAGTGTCTGGTGTGCCCTCCTTAGTGTGTGTTGTTCCCTCCTTAGTGTGTGTTGTTCCCTCCTTAGTGTGTGTTGTTCCCTCCTTAGTGTCTGGTGTTCCCTCCTTAGTGTCTGGTATTCCCTCCTTAGTGTCTGGTGTTCCCTCCTTAGTGTGTGTTGTTCCCAATTTACATTGTATTTGCCCTCAGCAACAGTCTCTTGTCTCTTGTTAAGATAGTTCTATATAAACCACAGGGCTTGTTAGGAGATGAGACAACAGTAAGAAACAGAACATTTAAGTGAGTGATTCTCATGGGGTTATTCTGGCCCCCAAAAACATTACAGTGAAGTTAAAACGCCGTAGGACATACTGGCCTCGGGATGAGATTGAATTAAACATTTTGAGCCGTTTGAAAAAATGATTCAGATGATGTTTCCCATTGAAATATGTAGTCATTCATCCACTGACAACCACACTATTATAACCAGCCGTTAGTTTAACCAGCCATTATTATAACCAAATACTAGTTTAACCAGACACTATTATAACCAGCCGCTATTATAACCAGCCACTAGTTTAACCAGCCACTAGTTTAACCAGCCACTAGTTTAACCAGCCACTAGTTTAACCAGCCACTAGTTTAACCAGCCACTAGCTTAACCAGCCACTAGTTTAACCAGCCACTAGTTTAACCAGCCACTATTATAACCAGCCACTAGTATAACCAGCAGCTAGTTTAACCAGCCATTATTATAACCAGCCACTAGTTCAACCAGCCACTATTATAACCAAACACTAGTTTTACCAGCCACTAGTTTAACCAGCCACTAGTTTAACCAGCCACTAGTTTTACCAGCCACTAGTTTTACCAGCCACTATTATAACCAGCCACTAGTTTAACCAGCCACTGTTATAACCAGCCACTGTTATAACCAGCCACTAGTTTAACCAGCCACTAGTTTAACCAGCCACTATTATAACCAGCCACTAGTTTCACCAGCCACTAGTTTAACCAGCCACTAGTTTAACCAGCCACTATTATAACCAGCCACTATTATAACCAGCCACTATTATAACCAGCCACTAGTTTAACCAGCCACTAGTTTAACCAGCCACTAGTTTAACCAGCCACTATTTTAACCAGCCACTATTATAACCAGCCACTAGTTTAACCAGCCACTATTATAACCAGCCACTAGCTTAACCAGCCACTATTATAACCAGCAACTAGTTTAACCAGCCACTATTATAACCAGCCACTAGTTCAACCAGCCACTATTATAACCAAACACTAGTTTTACCAGCCACTAGTTTAACCAGCCACTAGTTTAACCAGCCACTAGTTTTACCACCCACTAGTTTTACCAGCCACTATTATAACCAGCCACTAGTTTAACCAGCCACTGTTATAACCAGCCACTGTTATAACCAGCCACTAGTTTTACCAGCCACTAGTTTAACCAGCCACTATTATAACCAGCCACTAGTTTAACCAGCCACTAGTTTAACCAGCCACTAGTTTAACCAGCCACTATTATAACCAGCCACTATTATAACCAGCCACTATTATAACCAGCCACTAGTTTAACCAGCCACTAGTTTAACCAGCCACTAGTTTAACCAGCCACTATTTTAACCAGCCACTATTATAACCAGCCACTAGTTTAACCAGCCACTAGTTTAACCAGCCACTATTATAACCAGCCACTAGTTTAACCAGCCACTAGTTTAACCAGCCACTAGTTTAACCAGCCACTATTATAACCAGCCACTATTATAACCAGCCACTATTATAACCAGCCACTAGTTTAACCAGCCACTAGTTTAACCAGCCACTAGTTTAACCAGCCACTATTTTAACCAGCCACTATTATAACCAGCCACTAGTTTAACCAGCCACTATTATAACCAGCCACTATTATAACCAGCCACTAGTTTAACCAGCCACTAGTTTAACCAGCCACTATTATAACCAGCCACTATTATAACCAGCCACTAGTTTAACCAGCCACTAGTTTAACCAGCCACTAGTTTAACCAGCCACTAGTTTAACCAGCCACTATTATAACCAGCCACTATTATAACCAGCAACTCGTTTAACCAGCCACTAGTTTAACCAGCCACTATTATAACCAGCCACTAGTTTAACCAGCCACTATTATAACCAGCCACTAGTTTAACCAGCCACTATTATAACTAGCCACTAGCTTAACCAGCCACTATTATAACCAAACACTAGTTTTACCAGCCACTAGTTTAACCAGCCACTAGTTTAACCAGCCACTAGTTTAACCAGCCACTATTATAACCAGCCACTATTATAACCAGCAACTCGTTTAACCAGCCACTAGTTTAACCAGCCACTATTATAACCAGCCACTAGTTTAACCAGCCACTATTATAACCAGCCACTAGTTTAACCAGCCACTATTATAACTAGCCACTAGCTTAACCAGCCACTATTATAACCAAACACTAGTTTTACCAGCCACTAGTTTAACCACCCACTAGTTTAACCAGCCACTATTATAACCAGCCACTAGTTTAACCAGCCATTATTTTACCAGCCACTATTATAACCAGCCACTAGTTTAACCAGCCACTAGTTTAACCAGCCACTATTATAACCAGCCACTAGTTTAACCAGCCACTATTATAACCAGCCACTATTATAACCAGCCACTAGTTTAACCAGCCACTAGTTTAACCAGCCACTAGTTTAACCAGCCACTAGTTTAAACAGCCACTATTATAACCAGCCACTAGTTTAACCAGCCATTATTTTACCAGCCACTAGTTTAACCAGTCACTAGTTTAACCAGCCACTAGTTTAACCAGCAACTAGTTTAACCAGCCACTAATTTAACCAGCCACTATTATAACCAGCCACTAGTTTAACCAGCCATTATTTTACCAGCCACAAGTTTAATCAGCCAGCCACTGTTATAACATTACAAACTAGTTTAACCAGCTGATAGTTCAATCTCTTACACCAACTGGTTAATTTTCCAAATAAAAGCCAACTATTGGCCCCACTCAATGCTCAGTTGGATAAGAGGATAAGAGCATTGTCTCTCTCTCTCTCTCTCTCTCTCTCTCTCTTTCTCCAGAGCCTGGAACCACCAGGGGCCTTCTGTTTCTCCAGCAGCCCCAGAGAGTCACCTCCCTCCTGGGGAGAGATGCTGTGTTGGAGTGCTCCGCTTCGGGGTTCCCCACACCCGCCTTCCACTGGATGAGAGGAACTGAGATTATCCAGAGCAGGTGAGTCTCAAATGAAACTCTATTCACTATTTAGTGCACTACTTTGCAATATGGGCTCTGGTCTAAAGTAGTGCACTATATAGGGAATAGGGTTCCGTAGGGCTCTGGTCTAAAGTAGTGCACTATAAAGGGAATAGGGTTCCATAGGGCTCTGGTCTAAAGTAGTGCACTATAAAGGGAAAAGGGTGCCATTTGGGAAGCAACCTTTTTTATGTTCCACCTATCTGTTCCATGAAACTTTTGACATATGTGATGACATAGAGCTGGTGAGAGGCAGATCATCAAACCACCACCCAGCTGGCAAAGCTGGTTGAAGAGACGACATTACAGACTGGTTGAAGTGATGACCTTACAGACTGGTTGAAGTGATGACATTACAGACTGGTTGAAGTGATGACATTACAGACTGGTTGAAGTGATGACATTACAGACTGGTTGAAGAGACGACATTACAGACTGGTGGAAGAGACGACATTACAAACTGGTTGAAGAGCCGACATTACAGACTGGTTGAAGAGACGACATTACAGACTGGTTGAAGAGACGACATTACAGAATGGTTGAATAGATGACATTACAAACTGGTTGAAGAGACGACATTACAGAATGGTTGAAGTGACGACATTACAGACTGGTTGAAGAGACGACATTACAAACTGGTTGAATAGATGACATTACAAACTGGTTGAAGAGACGACATTACAGAATGGTTGAAGTGACGACATTACAGACTGGTTGAAGAGACGACATTACAGACTGGTTGAAGAGACGACATTACAGACTGGTTGAAGTGACGACATTACAGAATGGTTGAAGTGACGACATTCCAGACTGGTTGAAGTGACGACATTACAGAATGGTTCTAGTCTGGTTGTGATGTTGTCAGTTCTTCCCACTGTCCATAAGAAATAAGTAATTTTTGTTTGTCACAGAATCAGCCTACACATAGTCCTATTATACACAGTATCTTAATGTCATATTTTGGAGGGAGAATAAGATATACCTGGGTATCACAGGTTCACAGCAGGTTCCCAGGGCACTGAACACACTCCCATTGTTCCTTATTGTGTAGGCCTACACATCTGTGTTGTCTTGGACAGTTTTGTTCCTTCCTGTCCCTGCAGGTCTAAGAAGTACTCCCTGCTGGGTGGCAGTAACCTCCTGATCAGCAGCGTAACAGACGATGATTCAGGCTCCTACAGCTGCGTGGCGTTTAACAAGAACCAGAACATCACGGCTTCCTGCGAGCTGTCCGTTCTCGGTAAGTCCTACGAGAGCTCTGCCCGTCGCCCGGTGGGAATTTCTCTCTGCGGGCACACACATACAGACATACGCACGTGTGCACACACACACACGGCCACACACACACACGGCCACACACACACACGGCCACACACACACACGGCCACACACACACACGGCCACACACACACTAAGAAATGCAAAAATTATACGAGCGTCTCTTTCTCTCTCTCCGTGTCTCTTCTCCATCGCCTTTCATGCCCACTAATCTGTGGAAAATTAAACGGTTTCAGTTCACAACTCGCCAGAGGAACTGCCGGACAAAACGCTGAACAACAGGGAGTTGGGAAATGCCAAACTCTGTCAGGGATTTAAACAGAGTATCAAGCGTTAAGTTTTGACTGCCATTTTGAAATGACAAAAAAAAAGTACATGACAACTATACGTTACTTAGGTATTTGTTTAACATAGATGAACTACATGACAACTACAGCTTGGGCTGGGAGTTGAGCCATGGACCTCATACCTCACCATACGATATTATCACCATACTGCCGAAACGATATTATCACCATACTGCCGATACGATATTATCATCATAATCACCATACTGCCGAAACGATATTATCACCATACTGCCGAAACGATATTATCACCATAATCACCATACTGCCGAAACGATATTATCACCATACTGCCGAAACGATATTATCACCATACTGCCGAAACGATATTATCACCCTACTGCCGAAACGATATTATCACCATACTGCCGATACGATATTATCACCATACTGCCGATATGGGGCGGTAGATACGATATGTATTGTGATTCCCACTATTCTATATTTAATGCGATATTGTGATTTCATTACGATTTGATACGCCATACCTTATTGCTCACCATATGTCTGCTGCAGAGGGACAAGAGAGAGAGAGCCAGGGAAATGAGATGGCTGAAAACATGTTGGCTAGCTATTTAAAAAGAAGATGAAGAACAAGCTATCGGATGAAATGTACCCGACTTCTGGCGCTGGTACAGCGGACTGGCACTAACACCCGTTTATCACAGACTGATTTCAGTACCTTATTTTACGGCAGCAAGAGGACAGAGTTTGTGATGTCTGTACACAACCCAATGTGGGATTAAATGGCCTTTTTATGTCATGTAAATGGTGAGTGTGCAGGGTTGTAACAAGGCACTGTATAGTAGCAGCAGTACTGTATAGGAGCAGCAGTACTGTATAGGGGCAGTAGTACTGTATAGGAGCAGTAGTACTGTATAGGAGCAGCAGTACTGTATAGGAGCAGCAGTACTGTATAGGAGCAGTAGTACTGTATAGTAGCAGCAGTACTGTATAGGAGCAGTAGTACTGTATAGGAGCAGCAGTACTGTATAATAGCAGCAGTACTGTATAGTAGCAGTAGTACTGTATAGTAGCAGCAGTACTGTATAGTAGCAGTAGTACTGTATAGTAGCAGCAGTACTGTATAGTAGCAGCAGTACTGTATAGGAGCAGTAGTACTGTATAGGAGCAGCAGTACTGTATAGTAGCAGCAGTACTGTATAGTAGCAGTAGTACTGTATAGTAGCAGCAGTACTGTATAGTAGCAGTAGTACTGTATAGTAGCAGCAGTACTGTATAGTAGCAGCAGTACTGTATAGGAGCAGTAGTACTGTATAGGAGCAGCAGTACTGTATAGTAGCAGCAGTACTGTATAGTAGCAGCAGTACTGTATAGTAGCAGCAGTACTGTATAGGAGCAGTAGTACTGTATAGGAGCAGCAGTACTGTATAATAGCAGCAGTACTGTATAGTAGCAGTAGTACTGTATAGTAGCAGCAGTACTGTATAGTAGCAGTAGTACTGTATAGTAGCAGCAGTACTGTATAGTAGCAGCAGTACTGTATAGGAGCAGTAGTACTGTATAGGAGCAGCAGTACTGTATAGTAGCAGCAGTACTGTATAGTAGCAGCAGTACTGTATAGTAGCAGCAGTACTGTATAGGAGCAGTAGTATTGTATAGGAGCAGTAGTACTGTATAGGAGCAGCAGTACTGTATAGGAGCAGTAGTACTGTATAGGAGCAGCAGTACTGTATAATAGCAGCAGTACTGTATAGGAGCAGCAGTACTGTATAGTAGCAGCAGTACTGTATAGGAGCAGTAGTACTGTATAGGAGCAGCAGTACTGTATAGTAGCAGTAGTACTGTATAGGAGCAGTAGTACTGTATAGTAGCAGTAGTACTGTATAGTAGCAGTACTGTATAGGAGCAATAGTACTGTATAGTAGCAGCAGTACTGTATAGGAGCAGTAGTACTGTATAGGAGCAGCAGTACTGTATAGTAGCAGTAGTACTGTATAGGAGCAGCAGTACTGTATAGGAGCAGTAGTACTGTATAGGAGCAGCAGTACTGTATAGTAGCAGTAGTACTGTATAGGAGCAGTAGTACTGTATAGTAGCAGTAGTACTGTATAGTAGCAGTAGTACTGTATAGGAGCAGTAGTACTGTATAGTAGCAGTAGTACTGTATAGTAGCAGTAGTACTGTATAGGAGCAGCAGTACTGTATAGGAGCAGCAGTACTGTATAGGAGCAGCAGTACTGTATAGGAGCAGCAGTACTGTATAGTAGCAGTAGTACTGTATAGGAGCAGTAGTACTGTATAGTAGCAGTAGTACTGTATAGTAGCAGCAGTACTGTATAGTAGCAGTACTGTATAGGAGCAGCAGTACTGTATAGCAGCAGTAGTACTGTATAGTAGCAGCAGTACTGTATAGGAGCAGCAGTACTGTATAGTAGCAGCAGTACTGTATAGGAGCAGTAGTACTGTATAGGAGCAGCAGTACTGTATAGGAGCAGCAGTACTGTATAGGAGCAGTAGTACTGTATAGGAGCAGCAGTACTGTATAGGAGCAGTAGTACTGTATAGTAGCAGCAGTACTGTATAGTAGCAGTACTGTATAGGAGCAGCAGTACTGTATAGTAGCAGTAGTACTGTATAGGAGCAGCAGTACTGTATAGTAGCAGTAGTACTGTACAGGAGCAGTAGTACTGTATAGTAGCAGTAGTACTGTATAGTAGCAGTAGTACTGTATAGTAGCAGCAGTACTGTATAGTAGCAGTACTGTATAGGAGCAGCAGTACTGTATAGTAGCAGTAGTACTGTATAGGAGCAGCAGTACTGTATAGGAGCAGCAGTACTGTATAGGAGCAGCAGTACTGTATAGTAGCAGTAGTACTGTATAGGAGCAGTAGTACTGTATAGTAGCAGTAGTACTGTATAGTAGCAGTAGTACTGTATAGTAGCAGCAGTACTGTATAGTAGCAGTACTGTATAGGAGCAGCAGTACTGTATAGTAGCAGTAGTACTGTATAGGAGCAGCAGTACTGTATAGTAGCAGCAGTACTGTATAGTAGCAGTACTGTATAGGAGCAGCAGTACTGTATAGTAGCAGTAGTACTGTATAGGAGCAGTAGTACTGTATAGTAGCAGCAGTACTGTATAGTAGCAGTACTGTATAGGAGCAGCAGTACTGTATAGTAGCAGTAGTACTGTATAGGAGCAGCAGTACTGTATAGTAGCAGTACTGTATAGGAGCAGCAGTACTGTATAGTAGCAGTAGTACTGTATAGGAGCAGCAGTACTGTATAGGAGCAGTAGTACTGTATAGGAGCAGTAGTACTGTATAGTAGCAGCAGTACTGCATAGTAGCAGTAGTACTGTATAGGAGCAGCAGTACTGTATAGTAGCAGTACTGTATAGGAGCAGCAGTACTGTATAGTAGCAGTAGTACTGTATAGGAGCAGCAGTACTGTATAGGAGCAGTAGTACTGTATAGTAGCAGCAGTACTGTATAGGAGCAGCAGTACTGTATAGGAGCAGTAGTACTGTATAGGAGCAGTAGTACTGTATAGGAGCAGCAGTACTGTATAGGAGCAGCAGTACTGTATAGGAGCAGTAGTACTGTATAGTAGCAGCAGTACTGTATAGGAGCAGCAGTACTGTATAGTAGCAGCAGTACTGTATAGTAGCAGCAGTACTGTATAGGAGCAGCAGTACTGTATAGTAGCAGCAGTACTGTATAGGAGCAGTAGTACTGTATAGGAGCAGCAGTACTGTATAGGAGCAGCAGTACTGTATAGGAGCAGTAGTACTGTATAGTAGCAGCAGTACTGTATAGGAGCAGCAGTACTGTATAGGAGCAGTAGTACTGTATAGGAGCAGCAGTACTGTATAGGAGCAGTAGTACTGTATAGGAGCAGCAGTACTGTATAGTAGCAGTAGTACTGTATAGGAGCAGTAGTACTGTATAGTAGCAGTAGTACTGTATAGGAGCAGTAGTACTGTATAGTAGCAGCAGTACTGTATAGGAGCAGTAGTACTGTATAGGAGCAGTAGTACTGTATAGTAGCAGTAGTACTGTATAGGAGCAGCAGTACTGTATAGTAGCAGTAGTACTGTATAGTAGCAGTAGTACTGTATAGGAGCAGTAGTACTGTATAGGAGCAGTAGTACTGTATAGTAGCAGTAGTACTGTATAGGAGCAGTAGTACTGTATAGTAGCAGCAGTACTGTATAGGAGCAGTAGTACTGTATAGGAGCAGTAGTACTGTATAGGAGCAGTAGTACTGTATAGTAGCAGTAGTACTGTATAGGAGCAGTAGTACTGTATAGTAGCAGTAGTACTATATAGGAGCAGCAGTACTGTATAGTAGCAGCAGTACTGTATAGTAGCAGTAGTACTGTATAGGAGCAGTAGTACTGTATAGGAGCAGTAGTACTGTATAGTAGCAGTAGTACTGTATAGTAGCAGCAGTACTGTATAGGAGCAGTAGTACTGTATAGGAGCAGTAGTACTGTATAGTAGCAGCAGTACTGTATAGTAGCAGTAGTACTGTATAGTAGCAGTAGTACTGTATAGGAGCAGCAGTACTGTATAGTAGCAGTAGTACTGTATAGGAGCAGTAGTACTGTATAGTAGCAGTAGTACTGTATAGGAGCAGTAGTACTGTATAGGAGCAGTAGTACTGTATAGTAGCAGCAGTACTGTATAGTAGCAGTAGTACTGTATAGTAGCAGTAGTACTGTATAGTAGCAGTAGTACTGTATAGGAGCAGTAGTACTGTATAGTAGCAGTAGTACTGTATAGGAGCAGTAGTACTGTATAGGAGCAGCAGTACTGTATAGGAGCAGCAGTACTGTATAGGAGCAGTAGTACTGTATAGGAGCAGCAGTACTGTATAGTAGCAGCAGTACTGTATAGTAGCAGTAGTACTGTATAGGGGCAGTAGTACTGTATAGGAGCAGTAATACTGTATAGGAGCAGCAGTACTGTATAGTAGCAGCAGTACTGTATAGTAGCAGTAGTACTGTATAGGGGCAGTAGTACTGTATAGGAGCAGTAATACTGTATAGGAGCAGCAGTACTGTATAATAGCAGCAGTACTGTATAGGAGCAGCAGTACTGTATAGTAGCAGTAGTACTGTATAGGAGCAGTAGTACTGTATAGGAGCAGTAGTACTGTATAGTAGCAGTAGTACTGTATAGTAGCAGTAGTACTGTATAGGAGCAGCAGTACTGTATAGTAGCAGCAGTACTGTATAGGAGCAGTAGTACTGTATAGTAGCAGTAGTACTGTATAGTAGCAGCAGTACTGTATAGTAGCAGCAGTACTGTATAGGAGCAGCAGTACTGTATAGTAGCAGTAGTACTGTATAGTAGCAGTAGTACTGTATAGGAGCAGTAGTACTGTATAGTAGCAGTAGTACTGTATAGTAGCAGCAGTACTGTATAGGAGCAGCAGTACTGTATAGTAGCAGTAGTACTGTATAGTAGCAGTAGTACTGTATAGGAGCAGTAGTACTGTATAGGAGCAGCAGTACTGTATAGTAGCAGCAGTACTGTATTGTAGCAGTAGTACTGTATAGTAGCAGTAGTACTGTATAGGAGCAGCAGTACTGTATAGTAGCAGCAGTACTGTATAGTAGCAGTAGTACTGTATAGGAGCAGCAGTACTGTATAGGAGCAGCAGTACTGTATAGTAGCAGCAGTACTGTATAGTAGCAGTAGTACTGTATAGGAGCAGCAGTACTGTATAGTAGCAGCAGAACTGTTAACAATGTCTTCATACAGATTCACAAGTATTCACGTTCACGTGAATTAATTGAAATGGCTTTCATACAGACGATTCACAGTTTCCTTCACATCAAATGCATTGCATTGGTCGACACTTTCTTTAATTAAGGATCCAAACCTTTTTTTTCAATTTTCGCCTGAAATGACATACCCAAATCTTTTTGCCTGTAGCTCAGGACCTGAAGCTAGGATAAGAATTGTATTGATGTCATTTGAAAGGAAACACTTTGAAGTTTGTGGAAATGTGAAATTAATGTAGGAGAATATAACACATTATCTTTGAAATGCAAAAGAAAAGCCATAATGTATTATTCCAGCCCAGGCGCAATTTAGATTTTGGCCACTAGATGGCAGCAGTGTATGTGTAAAGTTTTAGACTGATCCAATGAACCATTGCATATGTGTTCAAAATTATGTATCAAGACTGCCCAAATGTGCCTAATTGGTTTATTAATACATTTTCATGTTCGTAATTGTACACTCTTCTCAAACAATAGCATGGTATTCTTTCACTGTAATAGCTACTGTAAATTGGACAGTGCAGTTAGTTGAACAATAATTACATTTTTCTGCCAAAATTAGATATGTCTATGTCCTGGGAAATGTTCTTGTTGCTTACAACCTCATACTAATCACATTAGCCTACGTTAGCTCAACCGTCCCGCGGGGTGGGGAGACACACAACGATCCCATAGAGGTTAAGCGTGTTAGGACGTGCAGAAACACAGCAGGGCTTATGCAGCGTTTCCCAAACTGTCGCCCGGGGCCCCAAAGAGGTACACGTGTTGGTTTTTGCCCCTAACACTACACAGCTGATTCAAATTATCAAAGCTTGATGATTAGTTGATTACTTGAATCAAATCAAATGTTATTTGTCACATGTGCCAAACACAACAGGTGTAGTAGACCTTACAGTGAAATGCTGAATACAACAGGTGTAGGTAGACCTTACAGTGAAATTCTGAATACAACAGGTGTAGTAGACCTCACAGTGAAATGCTGAATACAACAGGTGTAGTAGACCTCACAGTGAAATGCTGAATACAACAGGTGTAGTAGACCTTACAGTGAAATACTTACTTACAAGCCCTTTAACCAACAATGCAGTTCAAGAAATAGAGTTAAGAAAATATTTACTAATTAAACGAAAGTAACACGATAAAATGACAACAACGAGGCTGTATTACAGGGGGTGTCGGTACAGAGTCAATGTGCGGGGGTACAGGTTAGTGAAGGTGCATTTATACAAAGTGACTATGCATAGATAATAAACAACGAGTAGCAGAAGTGGGGGGTTGTTATGGTAACAGCAGTTAGTCTGTTCTGAAGCTAAAGTGAAATGCATCACAAATGTTACCCTATTCCCTATATAGTGCACTAGTCTGGTTAAAAGTAGTGCACTATATAGGGAATATGGTTCCATAGGGC
>NC_092086.1:115365630-115378130 GCF_045679555.1 Salvelinus alpinus | reverse complement strand
TCTCTCTCTCTCTCTCTCTCTCTTTCTCTCAGTGAAGGATAGTTACTGTGGCAGATGGCGGGGCTGAAAAAACACTTATGGTGGGGATTTGTGTTATCTCACACCCGAGCTGGTGTCAGAGCCATACGAAATATACTTGATGTATTTCTGAGCACCTCCGAGACGTACGACACCTACTAATGGTCTAGTTACATTAGACCAACATCAAAATTAGGGCGGCTGGTCAGGGAGGATGGGTGGGCGTAATCCGGGACCAAAGGTTGCATGTTCAAGTTTGGTCAGGAACAACTGTAGCACACCCTAACCCTTATTGTAAACTTAACACAATTCACCTACTAACCTGCTACGTAAATTCACCTAACCGTTGTTGTTGTTAGTTCCACTAACCTTTGTCGTTAGTTCTCCTAACCTTTGTCGCACGTTATTTTAACCTTTGTCGTTAGTTCTCCTAACGTTTGTTGTTAGTTGCCCTAACTTGTGTCGTTAGTTCTCCTAACCGCCAACGTAATTATCCTCGTAATTCTTCTTTGTTGTCATGGCGCAACAAGCATCCTGGTCTCAGATAAAGACGTATGATATGATACATCCTCTAATTCATTTGATCAGAGCCCTGGGTGTTGCTACTGTGTGAATTATGGCTCCCACTCTGTCCCAAATGGCACTCTATGGGTTTCCCTACGGGTCCTGGTTAAAACAGTGCACTACATAGGGAATAGGGTGCCACTTGGTCCACAACCTAGCTGTTGAAGCAGGTAACGGTAGCTAAGCAGCTGGAATATCTGTAATAGTACAGATCGATAGCAATACAAACAATACTACAGAGATATAAAATAAGTTAGAGGAAAAACAAATAGAACTTGAGGAACATATTCAAGAACGATCTCATGTATCTATTTTAAAAATAAAGCAAACTGGATGGATTATGGAGAAAAATTCACAAAATTCTTCCTGAAACTCCAAAACAGGAACGCAAATAAAAAGACTTTGCAGAAACTCGTTACTGAAGACGGAGTCATCTATGATTCTCCGAATGATATTTTAAAGAGGACGCTAATTATTTTAGGCAGATGTTCTCTTTTCCGTCTCATCCTCTCCCACTGAATGAAGATTACGGTAAGGAATTCTTTACAAATAATATAAAAATGGAAAATTAAAACAGAAAGATCAGTGCAAAGTCCAAAATACAGAGGAATAACTTTTTGAGGCTATTAAATCCTTTCAGTTTGGAAAAACCCCAGGGCTTGATGGCATACCAGTAGAGGTATATCAGGTATTTTTTGATATACTAAAAGCTCCATTGTTAGATTGTTTTAACTACTCCTATAGAAATGGTAGTCTGTCAGGTACTCAGCAGGAAGGTCTGATTTCTCTGTTGTTAAAACAAGACCCAGATGGCAAATATAAAGACCCAGTCTATCTGATAAACTGGAGGCCCCTTACCCTTCAATGTTGTGCTGCAAAAATACTAGCGAAATGCATAGCACTCAGAATTAAAAGGGTTTTACCAGATACTGTTCATCCTGTTCATCCTGATCAGACAGTTTTTTTACATGGACGATACATTGGAGATAATATACGACAACTACTAGAAATAATAGAACATCATGAAACATATAAGTATTCAGGAATGTTATTTATAGCGGATTTTGAAAAGGCATTTGATAAAAGTTAAACTGGATTTTATTTATAAATTCCTGGATGTAAAATAGTAAATAACGGCTACTTTTGAGAGAGTTTTCAATTGTCAAGAGGAGTTAAACAAGGGTGTCCGCTGTCACCATATCCATTCGTTATGGCCATCGAAATGCTATTAAAATCAGATTCAATAACAACATTAGAGGATTAGAAATCCAAGGCTTAAAAACAAAGGTGTCCATGTATGCCGATGACACAAGTTTTATATTAAGTCCGCAAGCTAGATCCCTGCAATGTCTCATTAAAGATCTAGATAACTTTTCTGTACTCTCTGGACATAAACCTAATTATGATAAGTGTACAATATTACGTATTGGATCTTTAAAAGATACAACTTTTACATGACCCTGCCGTTTACCTACAAAGAGGGCTGAAGGTGAAGTAGACATACTTGGTATTCATATCATAAAAGATAGAAATAAGCTCTCAACAATGACTTTCAATAGAAAAATAGACAAGATCCTGCAAACATGGAAAAATGTCCCTGATTAACTCCTTAGTCATATCTCAGTTTACTCACTTACTTATGGCGCTGCCTAGTCCTGATGATTCGTTTTTCAAATCATATGAGCAAAAAATATTTCACTTTATCTGGGACGCTAAACCAGACAAAATAAAATGTGCCTATCTACAGTTGAAGTCGGAAGTTTACATACACTTAGGTTGGAGTCATTAAAACTCGTTTTTCAACCACTCCACAAATTTCTTGTTAATAAACAATGGTTTTGGCAAGTCGATTAGGACATCTGCTTTGTGCATGAGAAGTAATTTTTCCAACAATTGTTTACAGACAGATTATTTCACTTATAATTCACTGTATCACAATTCCAGTGGGTCAGAAGTTTACATACACTAAGTTGACTGTGCCCTTATACAGCTTGGAAAATCTCCGAATTTTTTCTCTGTTCATCATATATGCATAGTCACATTAACGATACCGATACATATACATACTACCTCAATAAGCCTGACTAACAGGTGTCTGTATATAGCCTTGCTACTCTTATTTTCAAATGTCTTTTTACTGTTGTTTTATTTCTTTACTTACCTACACACACACACACACACACACACACACACACACACACACACACACACACACACACACACACACACACACACACACACACACACACACACACACACACACACACACACACACACACACACACACACACACACACACACACACACACATACCTGTTTTTCCGCACCATTGGTTAGAGCCTGTAAGTAAGCATTTCACTGTAAGGTCTACACCTGTTGTATTCGGCGCACGTGACAAATAACCTTTGATTTGATTTGATGCCCTTGAGCAGGGCATTGACCCTGGATGCTTCTGTGTAAGCATTTCACTGTAAGGTCTACACCTGTTGTATTCGGCGCACGTGACAAATAACCTTTGATTTGATTTGATGCCCTTGAGCAGGGCATTGACCCTGGATGCTTCTGAATGGGAGTCTGTTGGATGACTGGTGTGGTGTAGTTGTTGAGCGGCTTCACTGCAAGTATATTATACGTTTCGGATATTCAATAAAACAAATAAAACCATATTTAAAAAATGTAACGTATTTAATACTAAAGCACCTCCATTTTTCTTCCTTCACACTGAAAATAGGTTTCTGTTGTGAGTATTTTTTGGGGTTAATTCCACTTGCCATTTAATTTCAGTTTCTGATCCCTTGTTATTTGTGAAGAGTTTTCATATTTTCCTACTGCTAATAATCCACACATACTTACTTAATTTATTCTGTTGATTGTAGACCAGGATGTATTGTCTGTGGATTGTAGACCAGGATGTATTGTCTGTGGATTGTAGACCAGGATGTATTGTCTGTAGATTGTAGAGCAGAATGTATTGTCTGTAGATTGTAGACCAGGATGTATTGTCTGTAGATTGTAGAGCAGAATGTATTGTCTGTTGATTGTAGAGCAGAATGTATTGTCTGTAGATTGTAGAGCAGAATGTATTGTCTGTAGATTGTAGAGCAGAATGTATTGTCTGTTGATTGTAGATCAGGATGTATTGTCTGTAGATTGTAGAGCAGAATGTATTGTCTGTTGATTGTAGAGCAGAATGTATTGTCTGTTGATTGTAGAGCAGGATGTATTGTCTGTTGATTGTAGAGCAGAATGTATTGTCTGTTGATTGTAGAGCAGAATGTATTGTCTGTAGATTGTAGAGCAGGATGTATTGTCTGTTGATTGTAGAGCAGAATGTATTGTCTGTTGATTGTAGAGCAGAATGTATTGTCTGTTGATTGTAGACCAGGATGTATTGTCTGTTGATTGTAGACCAGGATGTATTGTCTGTGGATTGTAGAGCAGAATGTATTGTCTGTGGATTGTAGAGCAGAATGTATTGTCTGTTGATTGTAGAGCAGAATGTATTGTCTGTTGATTGTAGAGCAGAATGTATTGTCTGTTGATTGTAGACCAGGATGTATTGTCTGTAGATTGTAGACCAGGATGTATTGTCTGTAGATTGTAGACCAGGATGTATTGTCTGTTGATTGTAGAGCAGAATGTATTGTCTGTAGATTGTAGACCAGGATGTATTATCTGTAGATTGTAGACCAGGATGTATTGTCTGTAGATTGTAGACCAGGATGTATTGTCTGTTGATTGTAGACCAGGATGTATTGTCTGTTGATTGTAGAGCAGAATGTATTGTCTGTTGATTGTAGAGCAGAATGTATTGTCTGTTGATTGTAGAGCAGAATGTATTGTCTGTAGATTGTAGACCAGGGTGTATTGTCTGTAGATTGTAGACCAGGATGTATTGTCTGTTGATTGTAGAGCAGAATGTATTGTCTGTAGATTGTAGACCAGGATGTATTGTCTGTAGATTGTAGACCAGGATGTATTGTCTGTAGATTGTAGACCAGGATGTATTGTCTGTAGATTGTAGAGCAGAATGTATTGTCTGTTGATTGTAGAGCAGAATGTATTGTCTGTTGATTGTAGAGCAGAATGTATTGTCTGTAGATTGTAGACCAGGATGTATTGTCTGTAGATTGTAGACCAGGATATATTGTCTGTTGATTGTAGAGCAGAATGTATTGTCTGTAGATTGTAGACCAGGATGTATTGTCTGTAGATTGTAGACCAGGATGTATTGTCTGTTGATTGTAGAGCAGAATGTATTGTCTGTTGATTGTAGAGCAGGATGTATTGTCTGTTGATTGTAGAGCAGAATGTATTGTCTGTTGATTGTAAGGCAGAATGTATTGTCTGTAGATTGTAGACCAGAATGTATTGTCTGTAGATTGTAGACCAGGATGTATTTTCTGTTGATTGTAGACCAGGATGTATTGTCTGTGGATTATAGCCAACATTTCTCTGAGTTTGTAAGCATTGGTTGGTTGGCTGGTGCTTCCTGGGTAGGTGGCTGGTTGGTTGGTTGGCTGGTGCTTCCTGGGTAGGTGGCTGGTTGGCTGGTGCTTCCTGGTTCACTGGCTGGTTGGCTGGTGCTTCCTGGGTGGGTGGTTGGGTCGCAGGGTGAGGTGGGTGGGTTAATTGGTTATATTTTCAGTTTTTGCCAGAAAGTGTCAGGTTTGGAAGGAAGCGTGGTCACGTCCTCTACTCCTTGTCATTAATGCAAAGTCATACCCGTAAATCTTTCATATGCTCACCGTGCCTCGCGTAGTCTCTCCTATCACCCACAAACAGATAAGAGATTCTCATCACTCCCTCTGGCCCCTACAGATACCAATCCCCCCACCGATACTGTCATCTCTACTCTCCCTACCTGGCAGTAGAGACTGTCATCTCTACTCTCCCTACCTGGCAGTAGATACTGTCATCTCTACTCTCCCTACCTGGCAGTAGCTACTGTCATCTCTACTCTCCCTACCTGGCAGTAGATACTGTTATCTCTACTCTTTCTACCTGGCAGTAGCTACTGTCATCTCTACTCTCCCTACCTAGCAGTAGAGACTGTCATCTCTACTCTCTCTACCTGGCAGTAGATACTGTCATCTCTACTCTCCCTACCTGGCAGTAGATACTGTCATCTCTACTCTCTCTACCTGGCAGTAGATACTGTCATTTCTACTCTCCCTACCTGGCAGTAGATACTGTCATCTCTACTCTCCCTACCTGGCAGTAGATATTGCTATCTCTACTCTTTCTACCTGGCAGTAGCTACTGTCATCTCTACTCTCCCTACCTGGCAGTAGATACTGTCATCTCTACTCTCCCTACCTGGCAGTAGATACTGTCATCTCTACTCTCCCTACCTGGCAGTAGATACTGTCATTTCTACTCTCCCTACCTGGCAGTAGATACTGTCATCTCTACTCTCCCTACCTGGCAGTAGATACTGCTATCTCTACTCTTTCTACCTGGCAGTAGCTACTGTCATCTCTACTCTCCCTACCTGGCAGTAGATACTGTCATCTCTACTCTCTCTACCTGGCAGTAGATACTGTCATCTCTACTCTCCCTACCTGGCAGTAGATACTGTCATCTCTACTCTCCCTACCTGGCAGTAGATACTGTCATCTCTACTCTCCCTACCTGGCAGTAGATATTGCTATCTCTACTCTTTCTACCTGGCAGTAGATACTGTCATCTCTACTCTCCCTACCTGGCAGTAGATACTGTCATCTCTACTCTCCCTACCTGGCAGTAGATACTGTCATCTCTACTCTCCCTACCTGGCAGTAGATACTGTCATCTCTACTCTCCCTACCTGGCAGTAGCTACTGTCATCTCTACTCTCCCTACCTGGCAGTAGATACTGCTATCTCTACTCTTTCTACCTGGCAGTAGCTACTGTCATCTTTACTCTCCCTACCTGGCAGTAGATACTGTCATCTCTACTCTCCCTACCTGGCAGTAGATACTGTCATCTCTACTCTCCCTACCTGGCAGTAGATACTGTCATCTCTACTCTCCCTACCTGGCAGTAGCTACTGTCATCTCTACTCTCCCTACCTGGCAGTAGATACTGCTATCTCTACTCTCCCTACCTGGCAGTAGATACTGTCATCTCTACTCTCCCTACCTGGCAGTAGCTACTGTCATCTCTACTCTCCCTACCTGGCAGTAGATACTGTCATCTCTACTCTCCCTACCTGGCAGTAGATACTGTCATCTCTACTCTCCCTACCTGGCAGTAGATACTGTCATCTCTACTCTCCCTACCTGGCAGTAGATACTGTCATCTCTACTCTCTCTACCTGGCAGTAGATGCTGTCATCTCTACTCTCCCTACCTGGCAGTA
Source organism: Salvelinus alpinus (assembly GCF_045679555.1). NCBI lineage: Eukaryota > Metazoa > Chordata > Actinopteri > Salmoniformes > Salmonidae > Salvelinus > Salvelinus alpinus. Next base: position 115,371,205 of record NC_092086.1, on the reverse strand, counting down.
GATACTGTCATCTCTACTCCCCCTACCTGGCAGTAGATACTGTCATCTCTACTCTAACCATTCTACCCATGCTAGACTACGGAGACGTAATTTATAGATTATAGGGTGCTCTCGAGCGGCTAGATGTTCTTTACCATTCGACCATCAGATTTGCCACCAATGCTCCTTATAGGACACATCACTGCACTCTATACTCCTCTGTAAACTGGTCATCTCTGTATACCCGTCGCAAGACCCACCGGTTGATGCTTATTTATAAAACCCTCTTAGGCCTCACCCCCCCTATCTGAGATATCTACTGCAGCCCTCATCCTTCACATACAACACCCGTTCTGCCAGTCACATTCTGTTGAAGGTCCCCAAAGCGCACACATCCTTGGGTCGCTCGTCTTTTCAGTTCGCTGTAGCTAGCGACTGGAACGAGCTGAAAAAAATACTCAAACTGGACAGTTTTATCTCCATCTTTTCATTCAAAGACTCAATCATGGACACTCTTACTGACAGTTGTGGCTGCTTCGTGTGATGTATTGTTGTCTCTACCTTCTTGCCCTTTGTGCTGTTGTCTGTGCCCAATACTGTTTGTACCCTGTTTTGTACTGCTACCATGTTGTGTTGCTAACATGTTGTTGTCATGTTGTGTTGCTACCATGCTGTGTTTTCATGTGTTGCTGCCATGCTATGTTGTTGTCTTAGGTCTCTATTTATGTAATGTTGTGTTGTCTCTCTTGTCGTGATGTGTGTTTTGTCCTATATTTATATGTAGTGTTGTGTTGTCTCTCTTGTCGTGATGTGTGTTTTGTCCTATATTTATATGTAGTGTTGTGTTGTCTCTCTTGTCGTGATGTGTGTTTTGTCCTATATTTATATGTTTCATTTTTAATCCCAACACCCCCAAGAATGTGTTCATAACAGACTTGCCTAGTTAAATAAAGGTTAAATAAATACTATCCCTACCTGGCAGGAAGCATTTTATACGTCCTAAATGCCACCCTATTCCCTATATAGTGCACTACTTTAGACCAGAGCACTATGGAACCCTATTCCCTATATATAGTGCACTATTTTAGACTAGAACCGTATGGAACCCTATCTGTCTGGAGCAGGTTGGTTACCATAGTAACTATCTGTCTGGAGCAGGTTGGTTACCATAGTAAGTATCTGTCTGGAGCAGGTTGGTTACCATAGTAAGTATCTGTCTGGAGCAGGTTGGTTACCATAGTAAGTATCTGTCTGGAACAGGTTGGTTACCATAGTAACTATCTGTCTGGAGCAGGTTGGTTACCATAGTAAGTATCTGTCTGGAGCAGGTTGGTTACCATAGTAAGTATCTGTCTGGAGCAGGTTGGTTACCATAGTAAGAATCTGTCTGGAGCAGGTTGGTTACCATAGTAAGAATCTGTCTGGAGCAGGTTGGTTACCATAGTAAGAATCTGTCTGGAGCAGGTTGGTTACCATAGTAAGAATCTGTCTGGAGCAGGTTGGTTACCATAGTAAGAATCTGTCTGGAGCAGGTTGGTTACCATAGTAAGAATCTGTCTGGAGCAGGTTGGTTACCATAGTAAGTATCTGTCTGGAGCAGGTTGGTTACCATAGTAAGTATCTGTCTGGAGCAGGTTGGTTACCATAGTAAGAATCTGTCTGGAGCAGGTTGGTTACCATAGTAAGTATCTGTCTGGAGCAGGTTGGTTACCATAGTAAGAATCTGTCTGGAGCAGGTTGGTTACCATAGTAAGTATCTGTCTGGAGCAGGTTGGTTACCATAGTAAGAATCTGTCTGGAGCAGGTTGGTTACCATAGTAAGAATCTGTCTGGAGCAGGTTGGTTACCATAGTAAGAATCTGTCTGGAGCAGGTTGGTTACCATAGTAAGAATCTGTCTGGAGCAGGTTGGTTACCATAGTAAGAATCTGTCTGGAGCAGGTTGGTTACCATAGTAAGAATCTGTCTGGAGCAGGTTGGTTACCATAGTAAGTATCTGTCTGGAGCAGGTTGGTTACCATAGTAAGAATCTGTCTGGAGCAGGTTGGTTACCATAGTAAGAATCTGTCTGGAGCAGGTTGGTTACCATAGTAAGAATCTGTCTGGAGCAGGTTGGTTACCATAGTAAGTATCTGTCTGGAGCAGGTTGGTTACCATAGTAAGAATCTGTCTGGAGCAGGTTGGTTACCATAGTAAGTATCTGTCTGGAGCAGGTTGGTTACCATAGTAAGAATCTGTCTGGAGCAGGTTGGTTACCATAGTAAGTATCTGTCTGGAACAGGTTGGTTACCATAGTAAGAATCTGTCTGGAGCAGGTTGGTTACCATAGTAAGAATCTGTCTGGAGCAGGTTGGTTACCATAGTAAGAATCTGTCTGGAGCAGGTTGGTTACCATAGTAAGAATCTGTCTGGAGCAGGTTGGTTACCATAGTAAGAATCTGTCTGGAGCAGGTTGGTTACCATAGATAGTATCTGTCTGGAGCAGGTTGGTTACCATAGTAAGAATCTGTCTGGAGCAGGTTGGTTACCATAGTAAGAATCTGTCTGGAGCAGGTTGGTTACCATAGTAAGAATCTGTCTGGAGCAGGTTGGTTACCATAGTAAGTATCTGTCTGGAGCAGGTTGGTTACCATAGATAGTATCTGTCTGGAGCAGGTTGGTTACCATAGATAGTATCTGTCTGGAGCAGGTTGGTTACCATAGATAGTATCTGTCTGGAGCAGGTTGGTTACCATAGATAGTATCTGTCTGGAGCAGGTTGGTTACCATAGTAAGTATCTGTCTGGAGCAGGTTGGTTACCATAGATAGTATCTGTCTGGAGCAGGTTGGTTACCATAGTAAGTATCTGTCTGGAGCAGGTTGGTTACCATAGTAAGAATCTGTCTGGAGCAGGTTGGTTACCATAGTAAGTATCTGTCTGGAGCAGGTTGGTTACCATAGTAAGAATCTGTCTGGAGCAGGTTGGTTACCATAGTAAGAATCTGTCTGGAGCAGGTTGGTTACCATAGTAAGAATCTGTCTGGAGCAGGTTGGTTATCATAGTAAGTATCTGTCTGGAGCAGGTTGGTTACCATAGTAAGTATCTGTCTGGAGCAGGTTGGTTACCATAGTAAGTATCTGTCTGGAGCAGGTTGGTTACCATAGTAAGAATCTGTCTGGAGCAGGTTGGTTACCATAGTAAGAATCTGTCTGGAGCAGGTTGGTTACCATAGTAAGAATCTGTCTGGAGCAGGTTGGTTACCATAGTAAGTATCTGTCTGGAGCAGGTTGGTTACCATAGTAAGAATCTGTCTGGAGCAGGTTGGTTACCATAGTAAGAATCTGTCTGGAGCAGGTTGGTTACCATAGTAAGTATCTGTCTGGAGCAGGTTGGTTACCATAGTAAGAATCTGTCTGGAGCAGGTTGGTTACCATAGATAGTATCTGTCTGGAGCAGGTTGGTTACCATAGATAGTATCTGTCTGGAGCAGGTTGGTTACCATAGATAGTATCTGTCTGGAGCAGGTTGGTTACCATAGTAAGTATCTGTCTGGAGCAGGTTGGTTACCATAGATAGTATCTGTCTGGAGCAGGTTGGTTACCATAGTAAGTATCTGTCTGGAGCAGGTTGGTTACCATAGTAAGTATCTGTCTGGAGCAGGTTGGTTACCATAGTAAGTATCTGTCTGGAGCAGGTTGGTTACCATAGATAGTATCTGTCTGGAGCAGGTTGGTTACCATAGTAAGAATCTGTCTGGAGCAGGTTGGTTACCATAGTAAGTATCTGTCTGGAACAGGTTGGTTACCATAGTAAGTATCTGTCTGGAGCAGGTTGGTTACCATAGTAAGAATCTGTCTGGAGCAGGTTGGTTACCATAGTAAGAATCTGTCTGGAGCAGGTTGGTTACCATAGTAAGAATCTGTCTGGAGCAGGTTGGTTACCATAGTAAGAATCTGTCTGGAGCAGGTTGGTTACCATAGTAAGTATCTGTCTGGAGCAGGTTGGTTACCATAGTAAGTATCTGTCTGGAGCAGGTTGGTTACCATAGTAAGTATCTGTCTGGAGCAGGTTGGTTACCATAGTAAGAATCTGTCTGGAGCAGGTTGGTTACCATAGTAAGTATCTGTCTGGAACAGGTTGGTTAACATAGTAAGTATCTGTCTGGAGCAGGTTGGTTACCATAGTAAGAATCTGTCTGGAGCAGGTTGGTTACCATAGTAAGAATCTGTCTGGAGCAGGTTGGTTACCATAGTAAGAATCTGTCTGGAGCAGGTTGGTTACCATAGTAAGAATCTGTCTGGAACAGGTTGGTTACCATAGTAAGTATCTGTCTGGAGCAGGTTGGTTACCATAGTAAGAATCTGTCTGGAGCAGGTTGGTTACCATAGTAAGTATCTGTCTGGAGCAGGTTGGTTACCATAGTAAGAATCTGTCTGGAGCAGGTTGGTTACCATAGATAGTATCTGTCTGGAGCAGGTTGGTTACCATAGTAAGTATCTGTCTGGAGCAGGTTGGTTACCATAGTAAGTATCTGTCTGGAGCAGGTTGGTTACCATAGTAAGTATCTGTCTGGAACAGGTTGGTTACCATAGTAAGAATCTGTCTGGAGCAGGTTGGTTACCATAGTAAGAATCTGTCTGGAGCAGGTTGGTTACCATAGTAAGAATCTGTCTGGAGCAGGTTGGTTACCATAGTAAGAATCTGTCTGGAGCAGGTTGGTTACCATAGTAAGAATCTGTCTGGAGCAGGTTGGTTACCATAGTAAGAATCTGTCTGGAGCAGGTTGGTTACCATAGTAAGAATCTGTCTGGAGCAGGTTGGTTACCATAGTAAGTATCTGTCTGGAGCAGGTTGGTTACCATAGTAAGTATCTGTCTGGAGCAGGTTGGTTACCATAGTAAGAATCTGTCTGGAGCAGGTTGGTTACCATAGTAAGAATCTGTCTGGAGCAGGTTGGTTACCATAGTAAGTATCTGTCTGGAGCAGGTTGGTTACCATAGTAAGAATCTGTCTGGAGCAGGTTGGTTACCATAGTAAGAATCTGTCTGGAGCAGGTTGGTTACCATAGTAAGAATCTGTCTGGAGCAGGTTGGTTACCATAGTAAGAATCTGTCTGGAGCAGGTTGGTTACCATAGTAAGAATCTGTCTGGAGCAGGTTGGTTACCATAGTAAGAATCTGTCTGGAGCAGGTTGGTTACCATAGTAAGTATCTGTCTGGAGCAGGTTGGTTACCATAGTAAGAATCTGTCTGGAGCAGGTTGGTTACCATAGTAAGAATCTGTCTGGAGCAGGTTGGTTACCATAGTAAGAATCTGTCTGGAGCAGGTTGGTTACCATAGTAAGTATCTGTCTGGAGCAGGTTGGTTACCATAGTAAGAATCTGTCTGGAGCAGGTTGGTTACCATAGTAAGTATCTGTCTGGAGCAGGTTGGTTACCATAGTAAGAATCTGTCTGGAGCAGTTTGGTTACCATAGTAAGTATCTGTCTGGAACAGGTTGGTTACCATAGTAAGAATCTGTCTGGAGCAGGTTGGTTACCATAGTAAGAATCTGTCTGGAGCAGGTTGGTTACCATAGTAAGAATCTGTCTGGAGCAGGTTGGTTACCATAGTAAG
>NC_092086.1:115348130-115360630 GCF_045679555.1 Salvelinus alpinus | reverse complement strand
TTTACAGCCTATTGTTTTGGCCAAGCAATTTAAAACACATTACAGAGCTCAGGACATTTATAGGAAAATATTTTCCTTCTGTACAAGGCTAGAGTGAAAGTGTAATATAACATTCTTGAAAATAATATTTATATTTTATATTGTTGTGCTTTTTGTTAACGCGGTGAGAATTGGTGGTACTTCCCTATAGTACAAGTGGCAATAGTAATATACATCATGCAACAGGTCTGTTTGTGCTGCTTTATTTGTGGTGCCAAGACAGCTAACCTTTCCTTCAACGGCAGCAAAAGAGCTGAACGTGGAATACGGAAAACGGAGGGCCCCCATTCACATCGACTGGGCTGTAGTGGAGCGGGTCGACAGCTTCAAGTTCCTCTGCGTCCACATCACTAAGGAATTAACATGGTCGACACACATCAACACAGTCGTGAAGAGAACACGACAACGCCTCTTCCACCCTCAGGAGGCTAAAAAAGATTTGACATTGGCCCTCAGATCCTCAAAAAGTTATACAGCTGCACCATTGAGAGCATCTTGACTGACTGCATCACCGCCTGGTGTGGCAACCGCTTGGCATCCGACCGCCAGGTGCTACAGATGGTGGTGCGGCCGGCCCAGTACATCACTGGGGCTGAGCTCCCTGCCATCCAAGACCTCTATACCAGGCGGTGTCAGAAATGTAGAATCTAGCCTCCCAAGTCATAGACTGCTTTCTCTGCTAACGCACGGCAAGCGGTACCGATGCACCAAGTCTGGAACCAACAGGACCCTGAACAGCTTCTACCCCTAAAGCCATAAGACTGCTAAACAAGACCGCTAAATGGCTACACGGACTACCTGCCTTGACCCCACTTTGAATTAACTATGACTCATCACATACAGTTGAAGTCAGAAGATTACATACACCTTAGCCAAATATATTTAAACTTCGTTTTTCACAATTCCTGACATTTAATCCTAGAAAAAATGTGCTGTTTTAGGTCAGTTAGGATCACCACTTTATTTTAAGAATGTGAAATGTCAGAATAGTAGTAGATGTTGTCCTTCGGCTTGCAAGCCCCCCCCTTTTTCTTCCAACGATGGTCATTATGGCCAAACAGTTCTATTTTTGTTTCATCAGACCAGAGGACATTTCTCCAAAAAGTACGATCTTTGTCCCCATGTGCAGTTGCAAACTGTAGTCTGGCTTTTTTATGGTGGTTTTGGAGCAGTGGCCTCTTCCTTGCTGAGTCAATTTAGGACTCGTTTTAATGTGGATATAGATACTTTTGTACTTGTTTCTTCCAGCATCTTCACAAGGTCCTTTGCTGTTGTTCTGGGGTTGATTTGCACTTTCGGCTCAAAGTACGTTCATCTCTAGGAGACAGAACGCGTCTTCTTCCTGAGCGGTGTGACGGCTGCGTGGTCCCATGGTGTTTATACATGCGTACTATTGTCTGTACAGATGAACATGGTACCTTCAGGGGTTTGGAAATTGCTCCCAAGGATGAACCAGACTTGTGGAGGTCTGAGGTCTTGGCTGATTTCTTTTGAATTTCCCATGATGTCAAGCAAAGACGCACTGAGTTTGAAGGTAGGCCTTGAAATACATCCACAGGTACACCTCCAATTGACTCAAATGATATCCATTAGCCTATCAGAAGCTTCTAAAGCCATGACATCATTTTCTGGAATTTTCCAAGCTGTTTAAAGGCACATTCAACTTAGTGTATGTCATCTTCTGACCCACTGGAATTGTGATACAGTGAATTATAAGTGAAATATTCTGTCTGTAAACAATTGTTGGAAGAATTACTTCTGTCATGCACAAAGTAGATGTCCTAACCGACTTGCCAAAACTATAGTTTGTTAACAAGAAATTTGTGGAGTTGTTGAAAAACGAGTTTTAATGACGCCAACCTAAGTGTATGTAAACTTCCGACTTCAAATGTACATTGCTGCTACTGTTTATTATCTATCTTGTTGCCTAGTCACTTTATCACTACCTGTATGTACATATCTACCACAACTACCTCGTATCCCTGCACATCAACTCTGTACTGGTACTCCGTCTACATAGCCAAGTTATCTTTACTCATTGACTGTGTACTTGTACCCTGTGTATATAGCCAAGTTATCTTTACTCATTGACTCTGTACTTGTGCCCTGTGTATATAGCCAAGTTATCGTTACTCATTGTGTATCTATTTATTTTTCTGTTATTTCTATCTTTCTCTCTGCCTTGTTGGAAACACTGACCATAGGAGTTGGCAAGACAGAACGAACAGATCTGGAACCAGGCTAACAGACAATACAAACTGATCTGTGACCAGGATAACAGACAATACAAACTGATCTGGGACCAGGCTACCAGACAATACAATCAGATCTGGGACCAGGCTAACAGACAGTAAAAACTGATCTGGGACAAGGCTAACAGACAATACAATCAGATCTGGGACCAGGCTAACAGACAGTACAAACAGATCTGGGACCAGGTTAACAGACAGTACAAACAGATCTTGGACCAGGCTATCAGAGGACTATAGATGCTAATAAAATAGAACTATGGTGAAAAAGGAATGTATTAGATATTATATATTATATATGATATATAGATATTAATATGATCCTGCAGACCAGCTACGGTTTGTAGACAACATTAACTACAAATGAATCAGATTAATCCAAGAGATTAGCATTGCTAGCATGAACGAGATGCAGGCGTTGTCAAACACGTATGTTCTTCTATGTACCACATACTCATATAGGCCTTGACTGTGGCTGTATGGAGTGTTCATTTCGTTTTTAACAAAGCCGTCTAGCCAGTGTCCATCACCTCCATTTACAGACATCTCAACCCAGACATACCATACTACTGCATTATGCAGTGTACTTTATAGCCCAGACATACCATACCACTGCATTATGCAGTGAACTCTATAACCCAGACATACTATAATACTGCATTATGCAGTGAACTCTATAACCCAGACATACCACTGCATTATGCAGTGTACTCTATAACCCAGACATACTATAATACTGCATTATGCAGTGAACTCTATAACCCAGACATACTATACTACTGCATTATGCAGTGAACTCTATAACCCAGACATACTATACTACAACATTACGCAGTGAACTCTATAACCCAGACATACCACTGCATTATGCAGTGAACTCTATAACCCAGACATACCACTGCATTATGCAGTGAACTCTATAACCCAGACATGCCACTGCATTATGCAGTGAACTCTATAACCCAGACATACCACTGCATTATGCAGTGAACTCTATAACCCAGACATACCACTGCATTATGCAGTGAACTCTATAACCCAGACATACCACTGCATTATGCAGTGTAATCTACAACCTTGTTATTTCTCTCACTAGTGGTATCTTTCTAAACCATAACACCCATGAGAACTTAGGCTGCAGACTAAATGGTACCCTTTCCCCAATATAGTGAAATACTTTTGACCAGAACGCATAACACTATATCGGGCATAGGATACCATTTGAGACGCTGCCTTAGTGGCTGTGATTTGGGATAATGAATGTTTGTTATTTTCTATAATAATGACTTCAATGAGCCTCATTAAGGCTTTTAGCAGCCCAATTAATTTAGTGAAGACAATGTCAATAGCTCAAAATGAGCTCCAAATGGAACCCTTTTCCCTACATAGTCCACTACCCATAGGGCTCTGGTCAAAAGTAGTGCACTTCTTAGGGAATATGGTGGTATTTTGGGACACAACCTCCGTTTAGGGTTATAATTTATTGGGAGTGCACTGTGTGAAAGTTGTGAGGGTTATGATAGTTGTGTTGTCTACATTACTCCTGGTGAGGGTTATGCTAGTTGTCTAAATTACTCCTGGTGAGGGTTATGCTAGTTGTCTACATTACTCCTGGTGAGGGTTATGCTAGCTGTCTACATTACTCCTGGTGAGGGTTATGCCAGTTGTCTACATTACTCCTGGTGAGGGTTATGCTAGCTGTCTACATTACTCCTGGTGAGGGTTATGCCAGTTGTCTACATTACTCCTGGTGAGGGTTATGCTAGCTGTCTACATTACTCCTGGTGAGGGTTATGCCAGTTGTCTACATTACTCCTGGTGAGGGTTATGCTAGCTGTCTACATTACTCCTGGTGAGGGTTATGCCAGTTGTCTACATTACTCCTGGTGAGGGTTATGCTAGTTGTCTACATTACTCCTGGTGAGGGTTATGATAGTTCTGTTGTCTACATTACACATGGATTTAGTATGATTTGCCCTACATAGACCTAATCACTTCTCAGTCAGTCATTATTGACCTGGTTCCATCTATTTTACACACACACACACACACACACACACACACACACACACACACACACACACACACACACACACACACACACACACACACACACACACACACACACACACACACACACACACACACACACACACACACACACACACACACACACATTCTCTCTCTCTCTGTCTCTCTCTGTCTCTGTCTCTCTCTGTCTGTATCTCTCTCTCTCTCTCTCTCTCTCTGTCTCTCTCTCTCTGTCCCTCTCTCTCTCTGTCTCTCTCTCTCTGTCTCTCTCTCTCTCTCTTCTGTCTTGGAGAGACATTGTTCTTAGTTTGATTGTTAATGCTGTGAAGCATCTGGTTAGTGTGTGTGGACAGTAATTGTGGCTTAGCGTCGTAGCTTAGCACCAGCTAGCCTCTGATAAGCAGCAGGGGGTTTAATGGTGAGTCATTACTAAACCGCAGAATGATTATCCGCCTGTTAGCAAACATTTAATGAGCTGCCAACACCCCTGAAGCACAGGACACAGTGAAGCCTCATTCAATAGAGATGAAACCAGACGTCACAGAAAAGCAAGATGAGTTGAATGGTATTGGCATTATATCCTGATTTTGAGGGAAGCCGACTCACTGAGTGATTTATGAAATTGTAGATAAAGATTATCCGGTTACTTGTGCTGTCTGACGAGAGCATACAGGTCGCAGTGGTGGGTGGTATATATGGGGCTTTGGTGACAAAACGGATGGCACTGTGACATACAGTAGCGCTGACAAACAGACAGATAGGGACTCAACCAGTGCCACAGCACATGCCCCTTTGCCCCCAAATTGAGTAAGGAGATTAGGCAATAAATAGGCCATAGTAGCGAAGTAATTACAATTTAGTAAATTAACACTGGAGTGATAAATGAGCAGATGGTCATGTGCAAGGAGAAATACTGGTTTGCAAAAGAGCAAAAAAAGTCAATAAAAACTATATGGGGTTGAGGTAGGTAGTTGGATGGGCTATTTACAGATGGGCTGTGTACAGCTGCAGTGATCGGTAAGCTGCTCAGATAGCAGACAGTAACAACAGTAGTGGTGCCAGAGGGCGGTAGTAGAAGTAGTGGTAACAGAGGTCAGGTCAGAGGTCAGTAGCAGTAGTAGTAACAGAGGTCAGGTCAGAGTTCAGTAGCAGTAGTAGTAACAGAGGTCAGGTCAGAGTTCAGTAGCAGTAGTAGTAACAGAGGTCAGGTCAGAGTTCAGTAGCAGTAGTAGTAACAGAGGTCAGGTCAGAGGTCAGTAGCAGTAGTAGTAACAGAGGTCAGGTCAGAGTTCAGTAGTAGTAGTAGTAACAGAGGTCAGGTCAGAGTTCAGTAGTAGTAGTGGTAACAAAGGTCAGGTCTGAGGTCAGTAGTAACAGGGACAACATTGGAATCACTGCTTCACGGTCAGTTACATTTGTCACATTGGATTACAGAATATTATTAAATCCATGTCTGCATTTCTCCCAGTTGAACCCACGTTATCGACTGTTTTACATGGTCCCCCACTGTGTGCACCACTGAGCCAGAGCACATAGGAATGTGCTGAAAGGGTGCCATTTTAATCTCCCATTAGTATTAGATGGTAAAGTCAAGACCATGAAGGATAAATCTCATAAACCATAATACGACCATATGCACTCAGACTCAGGATATTAAGCTTTGGAGTGAGCCATGGACAGAGTCAACCAATCAGATGAGCCATGGACAGAGTCAACCAATCAGATGAGCCATGGACAGAGTCAACCAATCAGATGAGCCATGGACAGAGTCAACCAATCAGATGAGCCATGAACAGAGTCAACCAATCAGATGAGCCATGGACAGAGTCAACCAATCAGATGAGCCATGGACAGAGTCAACCAATCAGATGAGCCATGGACAGATTCAACCAATCAGATGAGCCATGGACAGATTCAACCAATCAGATGAGCCATGGACAGATTCAACCAATCAGATGAGCCATGGACAGAGTCAACCAATCAGATGAGCCATGGACAGAGTCAACCAATCAGATGAGCCATGGACAGAGTGAACCAATCAGATGAGCCATGGACATAGTGAACCAATCAGATGAGCCATGGACAGATTCAACCAATCAGATGAGCCATGGACAGATTCAACCAATCAGATGAGCCATGGACAGAGTGAACCAATCAGATGAGCCATGGACAGATTCAACCAATCAGATGAGCCATGGACAGAGTCATTCCCATTCACATTCCCAGTGGGTCAGAAGTTTACATACACTCAATAGTATTTGGTAGCATTGCCTTTAAATTGTTTAACTTCTGTCAAATGTTTCGGGTTAGCCTTCCACAAGCTTCCCACAATAAGTTGGGGGAATTTTGGCCCATTCCTCCTGACAGAGCTGGTGTAACTGAGTCAGGGTTGTAAGCCTCCACGCTTGCACACGCCTTTTCAGTTCTACCCACAAATGTTCTATAGGATTGAGGTCAGGGCCTTAAGCCATTTTGCCACATCTTTGGAAGAATGCTTGGGGTCATTGTCCATTTGGAAGACCCATTTGCGACCAAGCTTTAACTTCCTGACTGATGTCTTGAGATGTTGCTTCAATATATCGACATAATTTTCCTCCCTCATGATGCCATCTATTTTGTGAAGTGCAACAGTCCGTCCTGCAGCAAAGCACCCCCACAACATGATGCTGCCACCCCCGTGCTTCACGGTTGGGATGGTGTTCTTCGGCTTGCAAGCCTCCCCCCTTTTCCTCCAAACATAACGATGGTCATTATGGCCAAACAGTTCTATTTTTGTTTCATCAGACCAGATGACATTTCTCCAAAAAGTACGATCTTTGTCCCTATGTGCAGTTGCAAATCGTAGTCTGGCTTTTCTTTGGCGGTTTTGGAGCAGTGACTTCTTCCTTGCTGAGCAGCTTTTCGATATAGGACTCGTTTTACTGTGGATATAGACACTTTTGTACGTTTCCTCAGCATCTTCACAAGGTCCTTTGCTGGGATTGATTTGCACTTTTCGCCTCAAAGTACGTTCATCTCTAGGAGACAGAACACGTCTCCTTCCTGAGCGGTATGACGGCTGCGTGGTCCCATGGTGTTTATACTTGCGTACTATTGTTTGTACAGATGAACATGGTACCTTCAGGTGTTTGGAAATTGCTCCCAAGGATGAACCAGACTTGTGGAGGTATACCAATTATTGCCAGTAGACCCCCCCAAGGTTATAATAAGACATTTTGCCAATAGACCCCCCAAGTTGAATATATTTTAAGACATTTTGCAAATAGACCCCACCAAGGTTATAATAAGACATTTTGCCAATAAACTCCCCAAGGTTATAATAAGACTTTTTGCCAGTAGACCCCCCAAGGTTATATTAAGACATTTTGCCAATAGACCCCCAAGGTTATAATAAGACATTTTGCCAGTAGACCCCCCAAGGTTATATTAAGACATTTTGCCAATAGACCCCCAAGGTTATAATAAGACATTTTGCCAATAGACCCCACCAAGGTTATATTAAGACATTTTGCCAGTAGACCCCCCAAGGTTATAATAAGACATTTTGCCAGTAGACCCCACCAAGGTTATATTAAGACATTTTGCCAGTAGACCCCCCAAGGTTATAATAAGACATTTTGCCAGTAGACCCCCCAAGGTTATAATAAGACAATTTGCCAGTAGACCCCCCAAGGTTATATTAAGACATTTTGCCAGTAGACCCCCAAGGTTATAATAAGACATTTTGCCAATAGACCCCCAAGGTTATAATAAGACATTTTGCCAGTAGACCCCCCAAGGTTATATTAAGACATTTTGCCAGTAGACCCCCAAGGTTATAATAAGACATTTTGCCAATAGACCCCACCAAGGTTATATTAAGACATTTTGCCAGTAGACCCCCAAGGTTATAATAAGACATTTTGCCAGTAGACCCCACCAAGGTTATATTAAGACATTTTGCCAGTAGACCCCCCAAGGTTATAATAAGACATTTTGCCAGTAGACCCCCCAAGGTTATAATAAGACATTTTGCCAGTAGACCCCCCAAGGTTATATTAAGACATTTTGCCAGTAGACCCCCAAGGTTATAATAAGACATTTTGCCAGTAGACCCCCAAGGTTATAATAAGACATTTTGTACCGTTTAATATACAGCATCGAGGTTCGTATTAAACTTTTCAGTGAAACACACATGAACATTCTTCAATAACATTTAGCATATTCATAAATGTTTGAATTATTCATAACATAGGGCATTGTTAATAAAAAAATACTGAGAGAGAGAGTAGAGAGAGAGAGATGAAGAGAGAGAGAGAGAGAGAGAGAGAGAGAGAGAGAGAGAGAGAGAGAGAGAGAGAGAGAGAGAGAGAGAGAGATGAAGAGAGAGAGAGAGAGAGAGAGAGAGAGAGAGAGAGAGAGAGAGAGAGAGAGAGAGAGAGAGAGAGAGAGAGAGAGAGAGAGAGAGAGAGAGAGAGAGAGATAAAGAGAGAGAGAGAGAGAGATATATAAAGAGAGAGAGAGAGAGAGAGAGGGAAAGACCTGGCAGTAAACCCCAAAAAGACTAAAATAATGATTTTCCAGAGAAGATCCAGATCTCAGGGAATTAGACCAAAGTTCTCAATTGGTACAAAATATATAGAGTACTGTACACACTACAATTACTGAGGTTTAAATATATAGAGTACTGCACATACTACAATTACTGAGGTTTAAATATATAGAGTACTGCACACACTACAATTACTGAGGTTTAAATATATAGAGTACTGTACACACTACAATTACTGAGGTTTAAATATATAGAGTACTGTACACACTACAATTACTTAGGTTCATATATATAGAGTACTGCACACACTACAATTACTTAGGTTTAAATATATAGAGTACTGTACACACTACAATTACTGAGGTTTAAATATATAGAGTACTGTACACACTACAAATACTGAGGTTTATATATATAGAGTACTGTACACACTACAATTACTTAGGTTCATATATATAGAGTACTGCACACACTAAAATTACTTAGGTTTAAATATATAGAGTACTGTACACACTACAATTACTTAGGTTCATATATATAGAGTACTGTACACACTACAATTACTTAGGTTCATATATATATAGAGTACTGTACACACTACAATTACTTAGGTTTAAATATATAGAGTACTGTACACACTACAAATACTGAGGTTTATATATATAGAGTACTGTACACACTACAATTACTGAGGTTTAAATATATAGAGTACTGAACACACTACAATTACTGAGGTTTAAATATATAGAGTACTGTACACACTACAATTACTTAGGTTTAAAAATAAGCTCAACTGGACACCTTAATGAGGCAGTGAATGAACTGAGAGAGAAAGCACGCAGGGCATTCTACGCCATTAAAAAGCAAATTCAAATTGAAATACCTATTAATATTTGGCTAAAACTAATTGAATATGTTATTGAACCAATTGCACTTTATGGCAGCGAGGTGTGGGGTCCACTTGCAAAACAAGATTTCATCAAATGGGACAAACATCTCATTGAAACCCTGCATGCAGAGTTCTGTAAGATTCTCCTACATGTCCAGAGGAAAACTACAAGCAATGCATGCAGGGCAGAATTAGGCAAATATCCACTAATAATAAAAACTCAAAAAAGAGCAATTAAGTTTTGGAAACGTCTAAAATACAGTGACCCCCTCTCATAGCATTACCAAGCCCTGTAATGCCAAGAGCTGAGCAAAGAAAAGAGTCCCGTCATCCAGCTGGTCCTGGGGCTGAGTTCACAAACCTGTTCTACTAACACACTGAAGCCTCAGGACCAGAACATCCAATCAATCAGGATAAACCAAATTACAACAGGGTCAAAACAAAACTATATTGCTTATTGGGAAACACAAGCACAAACACAAAGCAAAATGCAGTGCTATCTGGCCTTAAATCGACAGTACACCGTGGCTAAATATTTGACCATGGTTACCGATCAAAACCTTAGAAAAACCTTGACAAAGTACAGGCTCAGTGAGCACAGCCTTGCCTTTGAGAAGGGTAGACACAGGAAAACCTGGCTCCCTGTAGAGGAAAGGCTGTGCAACCACTGCACAACAGCAGAACCCGAGACAGAGCTGCATTTCCTGACCAAACGTGAAAAATATAAAACAATTAGAGAGTGTCATTTCCACAAATTTGAAGCCCTTATTCAAGGTTTCAAAGACCTCTCTGATGAGAGGAGGCTACCCGTCCTGTTGGGGAGGACGCAGAGAGCTGTGGGTTGGCAGCGCACTACATTGCTGCCTGCCATAAGATGAGGGACAGTGTCTGACAGACCAATCAACCTGCACATGTCCTCTACTGTATGTTTATTGTTATTGTTCAATGTATGGTTATTTTGACACTTGATTATTGTTGTTACTGTTGTCACGTTGACAATTTTGATTCTCATTTTTATTTTATATTGTAAATATCCAAAATAAGCGTTGGCAATATGTACATTGTTACGTCATGCCATTAAAGCAAATTGAATTGAATTGAATTGAGAGAGAGAGAGAGAGAGAGAGAGAGAGAGAGAGAGAGAGAGAGAGAGAGAGAGAGAGAGAGAGAGAGAGAGAGAGAGAGAGAGAGAGAGAGAGAGAACATTCCAGTTTAACATGCTCTCTTTCTCTTTTACTCTCCCTCCCTCCATCTGCCACTCTACTTCTCACTCTTTCACTCTCTGTCTCTCATCTGACTCTCTCCATCTCACTCTCTCTCTCATCTCACTCTCTCTGTCTCTCCCTCTCTCCATCTCACTCTCTCTCTCACTCTCTCTGTCTCTCCCTCTCTCCATATGATTCTCTCCATTTGACTCTCTCATCTCACTCTCTCTCCATCTGACTTTCCCACTCACTCTCTCTCTCCATCTGACTCTCTCCATCTCACTCTCTCCATCTGACTCTCTCCATCTCACTCTCTCTCTCACTCTCTCTGTCTCTCCCTCTCTCCATATGATTCTCTCCATCTCACTCTCTCTCTCATCTCACTCTCTCTGTCTCTCCCTCTCTCCATCTCACTCTCTCTCTCATCTCACTCTCTCTGTCTCTCCCTCTCTCCATCTCACTCTCTCTCTCACTCTCTCTGTCTCTCTCTGTCTCTCCCTCTCTCCATATGACTCTCTCCATCTGACTTTCCCACTCACTCTCTCTCAGTTAAATTCAATTTAAGGGCTTTATTGGCATGGGAAACATATGTTAACATTGCCAAAGCAAGTGAAGTAGAAAATAATAAACAAAGCATTCACAGAAGTTCCAAAAGAAAAAGGACATTTCAAATGTCATATTATGTAAATATATAGATTGTTGCAACGATGTGCAAATAGTTAAAGTACAAAAGGGAAAATAAATAAACATAAATATGGGTTGTATTTACAATGGTGTTTGTTCTTCACTGGTTGGCCTTTTCTTGTGGCAACAGGTCACAAATCTTGCTGTTGTGATGAAACACTGTGGTATTTCACCCAGTAGATATGGGAGTTTATCAAAATTGGATTTGTTTTTGAATTCTTTGTGGATCTGTGTAATCTGAGGGAAATATGTCTCTCTAATATGGTCATACATTGGGCAGGAGGTTAGGAAGTGCAGCTCAGTTTCCACCTCATTTTGTGGGCAGTGAGTACATAGCCTGTCTTCTCTTGAGAGCCAGGTCTGCCTATGGTGGCCTTTCTCAATAGCAAGGCTATGCTCACTGAGTCTGTACATAGTCCAAAGCTTTCCTTACGTTTGGTTCAGTCACAGTGGTCAGGTATTCTGCCACTGTGTAGTCTCTGTTTAGAGCCAAATAGCATTCTAGTTTGCTCAGTTTTTTCTATCCAATGTGTCAAATAATTATCTTTTAGTTTTCTCATGATTTGGTTGGGTCTAAATGTGTTGTTGTCCCTACGCAAGCTGGTCCTGGGGCTCTGTTCACAAACACAAAAAGACCCCACAGAGCCCCAGGACCAGCTTGCTGGACCTTTTTTGGAACACAATTATTTTGGTCTTACTGAGATTTACTGGCAGAATCTGTGCAGAAGATCTAGGTGCTGCTGTAGGCCCTCCTTGGTTGGTGACAGAAGCACCAGATCATCAGCAAATGGTAGACATTTGACTTCAGATTCTAGTAGGGTGAGTCCAGGTGCCGCAGACTGTTCTAGTGCCCTCGCCAATTCGTTGATATA